>NC_089865.1:1690027-1910027 GCF_036373705.1 Amia ocellicauda | reverse complement strand
CGATGTCCAACACCTCCGACTTGTCACCTGTACCGAGACAGAGAGGGACAGTGAGACAGAGACAGTCACACACAGCAAGAGGGACAGAGAGACAGAGACAGTCACACACACAGAGAAGGACAGAGAGACAGAGACAGTCACACACACAGAGAAGGACAGAGACAGTCACAGAGAGAGACAGTCACACACAGAGAGAGGGACAGAGCGACAGAGACAGTCACACACAGAGAGAAGGACAGAGAGATGAGACAGCCACACATGGAGAGACGGACAGAGAGAAACAGAGTTACAGAGAGAGAGCGGAAATGGAGAGAGAAAATCTGACACAGGCAAACAGAGAGGGACAGTCAGACAGGGGGAGAGAGAAAGCGAGAGAGAGGCTGAGAGACACAGAATCCAGGTGTGCGGTGCGGTCACCTGTCAGGTACAAGTGCTGTGCGTCCTGTGGGCTGAACAGAACCACGCGCTTCGTCCCGGTCACCTGCGCCAGGAGATTGTCCATCACCTGGAGAGAGAGAGGGAGGGAGAAGAAGGCAGGCAGGGTAAAGGGATCTGAATGAAGACCCCCTCACAGCACCCTCTCCACTCCTCCCGTCTGCCTCGCTCCCCCTCTCACATCGTAGTGTGTCCAGAGCTGCAGCCCCCGGGAGCTGATCCGGAACACGCAGGAGAAGAAGCTCTCCGCCTCGAAGAACTCTGGGACACGGAAGTCCTCCGCCAGGTCAGGGAACTGCTTCCTGAGGTCGGCAGCTTCCTGAGAGAGAGAGAGAGAGAGTGGGAAGAGGGGGAGAAGAAAGTAAGTGGGAAGGGGAGGAGAAGACAGGGGGAAGAGATTTTAGAGAGAGAGGGAAGGGGAGAGAGGGAGATAATGAGTGGAGTCTGGATTGGGAAGGAATATAAACGGTTACTAAACACAGCACTCTTTCCATATGAAGTGTATCTGTAACTTCATATCTAGATGAATGTATTGGATTGAACTTGTGTCAGACTTTGCTCTGTTTTGTTGGGCTGCATTGAAAATACTTAAATAGCTTTTTTAAGTTTCAGCTAAACTTGAATACCCCCCGCACAACACACACACACACCCCCCCCACAGGGCAACAGAAGAGGCAGCCCATCAGACACAACCTCACCTCAGTGACACTCAGACCAACACAGACAGACAGACAGACTCACCCTCCGTGGATCCTCTCCCAGGGAGCGCAGGTAGTAACTCTCGTCCTATAAACAGATGGACAGACCGTTCAATAAAGAGACAGACAAACAGAGTAACAAACTGACAAACAGTCAGTCGGTCAGTCAGATAGGTAGACGCAGAGACAGCCTGTTAAACAGACAGACAGACTGACAGTATGACTCCTGATTGTCTGTCTGTCTGTCAGAGTCAGGGACATACTACACAAGGTTCAATGTCATTGAACCCGCCCCCCCACCAGCCAGTGTGAATCACAGAGGGTTAGCCAGGGTAATTAGGAGAGATTTGGTCACCTCGTTAAGGATTCACCTTCGTTAGACCATGATGAAAGGGCAGCAGCAGCAGTAAGGGAGGAGATTAGCCTTTCCTGCTGCCCCCTGCTGGTAGGGTTGAGGATCACAGAGCACACACACACACACACACACACACACACACACACACACACACACACGCACACACACACACACACACACACACACACACACACACACAGACACCCACCTCAGAGATGAAGTACTGTGAGTGTCTCTCCTCTGCTGCTCTCTGCACAAACTCTGAGAACGGGAGGGACCTGGGGGGACACACAGCCCTGAGTACACAATGCAAAACACACGCACACACGCACAATAACACAGTCGCACTCACTCTGGAGATGGGGTACAGGGCTGGCACTGTGGGGTACCAGTGTCGCCGCAGCACAGCAGGCAGCGGTCAGTACCTGTACAGAAAGTTCTTGTGCAGGAAGTCCATCTGAGGAACAGACGACACGTGGATCTTGACCTCCCTGGCCCCGCCCTTCTCACAGAGGTAATCCACCGTCCACCTGTCAGTGCAGGGCCCCAGGGACACGCCCCTCAGCACAGCGGGACGCCTCTAGGGGACAGAGCACAGCGGGGCAGTCAACACAGAGCCAACGCAGAGCCAACGCAGAGCCAACACGACCAACACAGAGCCAGCACCTCATCTCCACAAACATTGTAGTACAAGACACAGTCAAAAGCCATCACTGGCAGCCCTCCCCACGCCTCTGCCTCCTTTACTATTCTTATGCCGATGTATTCACGTGTTTATATATAAATATATACATGTATGTGCTGGTATAGTGGTTAAAAAACACCACTGCGAACCTGGCATTGTTGGTTTGATTCCACACAGTGGGGGGGTTATTTCTCCATCACTTTGTCCATCCAAACAATGTGGGGAAGCAATAAAAAAGGCAAACACAATGCTAGGGTATATTGTCAAAAGTGTAGAGTTGAGAACAAGGCAGTGATGTCGTGGGGACTTGATCCAAGTCTTCAAAATCATGAAGGGCATCGACCACATCAAACCAGAGGATCTTTTCCAGATCAGCAGGGACACACGCACCCGAGACACAAATGGAAATTGGGCTTCAAGGCATTCAAGACAGAAAACAGGAGACACTTCTTCACACAGAGAGGCGTCACAATCTGAACAAACTCCCCAGCGATGTGGCTGAAGAGACAATTTGGGAACATTCAAAAACAGACAGGATAGGATCCTTGATCACTTAGATATTAATGGACACCAAACGAGCACGATGGGGCGAATGGCCTCCTCTCGATCAGATACGTTCTTATGAGCTTATATATATATATATATATATATATATATATATATATATTAAAAAAACGTTCAATTTTCCCTACACTTCACATTGTATAACCCAAAGTCACAGGTCAGCATCACTGCTCCTGGAGAGTTGTAAGAGCCCAGCCCAGCGCAGTTTTCATTTAATCTGAGGTGCTGATGACTTTTTTCAGCCAAGAATAATAATATTAATAATGATTGTTATGAGGATGATTAGTAGTAGTGGTAACATGTGACAACACGCAGAGGACTGAGCTCTTGTAGCTCTTATTATATTAGCATCACTCCCCCCTGCGCTACACACACCCTGGTACTGTGATCCCACCTCACACACAACAGGTCGCTTGTGCTTGTGCTCACATGATATAAAACACAATCAACTCAAAATGAAAACAGAAGCCATTCGCAAAATCGGACGTCGACACGCAATGGCAGACATATCCTTCACTTGATGGTAAAATAATGAGCGTTTTTATTGATCCTGGGGCTCTGGAGACCCGCACACTCGTGTAGCAGCAGCGGCCCTCCTGTGCCGGGTCTGCAGTGCCATACCACGGCCAGCCGCTCTCACCAGAGGGTAGACATCCCGCAGGAACCGCTCTCTGTCCACGTCTGTGTACACGGGCACCGGGACCGTTTCTTGACACGCCATTGGGACGGGCAGGGCCGGGACCGGACACGCCAGCAGCGTCACTTCCTGTCTCTGTTAGAGGGCAAGCGGACTGCAGCGCCGAGAGCCCGGATGTCCATGTGACCTGCGTGTCTCATTATGTAATGTCCCCCCGGAAACATTTTGATGTTGTTATGATATGGCTTCGTATATTTCTTTGCTGTTATATATTAATGGTGAAGTCGCTCTGAGCTTTTACACCGATCGCTGCAATCTTATTTTATTAATAAATGTAATAAATAAATGAGATCAGTTTGCTCTGCCGATCGTTAACACTGAATTTACGACACTGCAGCCGTACGGGCTTGTTTTCCAGCCGGACGCTAAGGGGCGCAGTGGGAGGAACAAGAACATGGCGCTGCCCATGCTAAGGAGATGGACCTCCAGGCCGCCCGGACTTGTATCGTGTCTCCTCCGGCCGGGGAGCAGCTCTGTGCGGCTGACCCGTGGCTCAGACTCGGGCCTCCCGCCGCACCGCTCCCCGGGTGGCGGCCCGGTGCTGTCCGCTGTGAGGGGGTACAGCTCCGACAGGGACCAGCCACAGAGGCAGGACCAGAAGGTGATGGTGGTGGGCATCCCCAACCCGTTCATCTGGTTCCGAACGCGGATCTACTACTTCCTGATCCGGGCTTACTTTGACCAGGAGTTTAACATCGAGGATTTCACGGACGGAGCCAAGCAGGTGAGAGCTGTGTGTCCAGTGTGTATGAAAGTGTGTGCCCTGTGTGTGTCCAGTGTGTAAAAGTGTGTGCCCTGTGTGTGCCCAGTGTGTAAAAGTGTGTGTCCAGTGTGTATGAAAGTGTGTGCCCTGTGTGTGTCCAGTGTGTATGAAAGTGTGTGCCCTGTGTGTGTCCAGTGTGTAAAAGTGTGTGCCCTGTGTGTGTCCAGTGTGTAAAAGTGTGTGCCCTGTGTGTGTCCAGTGTGTAAAAGTGTGTGCCCTGTGTGTGTCCAATGTGTGCCCTGTGTGTGTCCAGTGTGTATGAAAGTGTGTGCCCTGTGTGTGTCCAGTGTGTATGAAAGTGTGTGCCCTGTGTGTGTCCAGTGTGTAAAAGTGTGTGCCCTGTGTGTGTCCAGTGTGTAAAAGTGTGTGCCCTGTGTGTGCCCAGTGTGTATGAAAGTGTGTGCCCTGTGTGTGCCCAGTGTGTATGAAAGTGTGTGCCCTGTGTGTGTCCAGTGTGTAAAAGTGTGTGCCCTGTGTGTGCCCAGTGTGTAAAAGTGTGTGCCCTGTGTGTGTCCAGTGTGTAAAAGTGTGTGCCCTGTGTGTGTCCAGTGTGTATGAAAGTGTGTGCCCTGTGTGTGTCCAGTGTGTAAAAGTGTGTGCCCTGTGTGTGTCCAGTGTGTAAAAGTGTGTGCCCTGTGTGTGCCCAGTGTGTATGAAAGTGTGTGCCCAGTGTGTGCCCTGTGTGTGTCCAGTGTGTAAAAGTGTGTGCCCTGTGTGTGTCCAGTGTGTGCCCTGTGTGTGCCCTGTGTGTGTCCAGTGTGTGCCCTGTGTGTGCCCTGTGTGTGTCCAGTGTGTGCCCTGTGTGTGTCCAGTGTGTAAAAGTGTGTGCCCTGTGTGTGTCCAGTGTGTATGAAAGTGTGTGCCCTGTGTGTGTCCAGTGTGTAAAAGTGTGTGCCCTGTGTGTGCCCAGTGTGTATGAAAGTGTGTGCCCTGTGTGTGTCCAGTGTGTATGAAAGTGTGTGCCCTGTGTGTGTCCAGTGTGTATGAAAGTGTGTGCCCTGTGTGTGTCCAGTGTGTATGAAAGTGTGTGCCCTGTGTGTGTCCAGTGTGTAAAAGTGTGTGCCCTGTGTGTGTCCAGTGTGTAAAAGTGTGTGCCCTGTGTGTGTCCAGTGTGTATGAAAGTGTGTGCCCTGTGTGTGTCCAGTGTGTAAAAGTGTGTGCCCTGTGTGTGTCCAGTGTGTAAAAGTGTGTGCCCTGTGTGTGCCCAGTGTGTATGAAAGTGTGTGCCCTGTGTGTGTCCAGTGTGTAAAAGTGTGTGCCCTGTGTGTGCCCAGTGTGTATGAAAGTGTGTGCCCTGTGTGTGTCCAGTGTGTAAAAGTGTGTGCCCTGTGTGTGTCCAGTGTGTAAAAGTGTGTGCCCTGTGTGTGTCCAGTGTGTAAAAGTGTGTGCCCTGTGTGTGTCCAGTGTGTGCCCTGTGTGTGTCCAGTGTGTAAAAGTGTGTGCCCTGTGTGTGTCCAGTGTGTATGAAAGTGTGTGCCCTGTGTGTGTCCAGTGTGTAAAAGTGTGTGCCCTGTGTGTGTCCAGTGTGTGCCCTGTGTGTGTCCAGTGTGTATGAAAGTGTGTGCCCTGTGTGTGTCCAGTGTGTAAAAGTGTGTGCCCTGTGTGTGTCCAGTGTGTAAAAGTGTGTGCCCTGTGTGTGTCCAGTGTGTGCCCTGTGTGTGTCCAGTGTGTAAAAGTGTGTGCCCTGTGTGTGTCCAGTGTGTAAAAGTGTGTGCCCTGTGTGTGTCCAATGTGTGCCCTGTGTGTGTCCAGTGTGTATGAAAGTGTGTGCCCTGTGTGTGTCCAGTGTGTAAAAGTGTGTGCCCTGTGTGTGTCCAGTGTGTAAAAGTGTGTGCCCTGTGTGTGTCCAGTGTGTGCCCTGTGTGTGTCCAGTGTGTAAAAGTGTGTGCCCTGTGTGTGTCCAGTGTGTATGAAAGTGTGTGCCCTGTGTGTGCCCAGTGTGTATGAAAGTGTGTGCCCTGTGTGTGTCCAGTGTGTAAAAGTGTGTGCCCTGTGTGTGTCCAGTGTGTAAAAGTGTGTGCCCTGTGTGTGTCCAGTGTGTGCCCTGTGTGTGTCCAGTGTGTAAAAGTGTGTGCCCTGTGTGTGTCCAGTGTGTATGAAAGTGTGTGCCCTGTGTGTGTCCAGTGTGTAAAAGTGTGTGCCCTGTGTGTGTCCAGTGTGTAAAAGTGTGTGCCCTGTGTGTGCCCAGTGTGTATGAAAGTGTGTGCCCTGTGTGTGTCCAGTGTGTAAAAGTGTGTGCCCTGTGTGTGTCCAGTGTGTAAAAGTGTGTGCCCTGTGTGTGTCCAGTGTGTGCCCTGTGTGTGTCCAGTGTGTATGAAAGTGTGTGCCCTGTGTGTGTCCAGTGTGTATGAAAGTGTGTGCCCTGTGTGTGTCCAGTGTGTAAAAGTGTGTGCCCTGTGTGTGTCCAGTGTGTAAAAGTGTGTGCCCTGTGTGTGTCCAGTGTGTAAAAGTGTGTGCCCTGTGTGTGTCCAGTGTGTATGAAAGTGTGTGCCCTGTGTGTGTCCAGTGTGTAAAAGTGTGTGCCCTGTGTGTGTCCAGTGTGTATGAAAGTGTGTGCCCTGTGTGTGTCCAGTGTGTAAAAGTGTGTGCCCTGTGTGTGTCCAGTGTGTATGAAAGTGTGTGCCCTGTGTGTGTCCAGTGTGTAAAAGTGTGTGCCCTGTGTGTGCCCAGTGTGTAAAAGTGTGTGCCCTGTGTGTGCCCAGTGTGTATGAAAGTGTGTGCCCTGTGTGTGCCCAGTGTGTATGAAAGTGTGTGCCCTGTGTGTGCCCAGTGTGTATGAAAGTGTGTGCCCTGTGTGTGTCCAGTGTGTAAAAGTGTGTGCCCTGTGTGTGCCCAGTGTGTAAAAGTGTGTGCCCTGTGTGTGTCCAGTGTGTAAAAGTGTGTGCCCTGTGTGTGTCCAGTGTGTAAAAGTGTGTGCCCTGTGTGTGTCCAGTGTGTAAAAGTGTGTGCCCTGTGTGTGCCCAGTGTGTATGAAAGTGTGTGCCCTGTGTGTGTCCAGTGTGTAAAAGTGTGTGCCCTGTGTGTGTCCAGTGTGTAAAAGTGTGTGCCCTGTGTGTGCCCTGTGTGTGCCCTGTGTGTGTCCAGTGTGTGCCCTGTGTGTGTCCAGTGTGTAAAAGTGTGTGCCCTGTGTGTGTCCAGTGTGTAAAAGTGTGTGCCCTGTGTGTGTCCAGTGTGTAAAAGTGTGTGCCCTGTGTGTGCCCAGTGTGTATGAAAGTGTGTGCCCTGTGTGTGTCCAGTGTGTATGAAAGTGTGTGCCCTGTGTGTGTCCAGTGTGTATGAAAGTGTGTGCCCTGTGTGTGTCCAGTGTGTAAAAGTGTGTGCCCTGTGTGTGTCCAGTGTGTAAAAGTGTGTGCCCTGTGTGTGTCCAGTGTGTATGAAAGTGTGTGCCCTGTGTGTGTCCAGTGTGTAAAAGTGTGTGCCCTGTGTGTGTCCAGTGTGTAAAAGTGTGTGCCCTGTGTGTGCCCAGTGTGTATGAAAGTGTGTGCCCTGTGTGTGTCCAGTGTGTAAAAGTGTGTGCCCTGTGTGTGTCCAGTGTGTAAAAGTGTGTGCCCTGTGTGTGTCCAGTGTGTGCCCTGTGTGTGTCCAGTGTGTAAAAGTGTGTGCCCTGTGTGTGTCCAGTGTGTATGAAAGTGTGTGCCCTGTGTGTGTCCAGTGTGTAAAAGTGTGTGCCCTGTGTGTGTCCAGTGTGTAAAAGTGTGTGCCCTGTGTGTGTCCAGTGTGTAAAAGTGTGTGCCCTGTGTGTGTCCAATGTGTGCCCTGTGTGTGTCCAGTGTGTATGAAAGTGTGTGCCCTGTGTGTGTCCAGTGTGTAAAAGTGTGTGCCCTGTGTGTGTCCAGTGTGTATGAAAGTGTGCCCTGTGTGTGTCCAGTGTGTAAAAGTGTGTGCCCTGTGTGTGCCCAGTGTGTATGAAAGTGTGTGCCCTGTGTGTGCCCAGTGTGTATGAAAGTGTGTGCCCTGTGTGTGTCCAGTGTGTAAAAGTGTGTGCCCTGTGTGTGCCCAGTGTGTAAAAGTGTGTGCCCTGTGTGTGTCCAGTGTGTAAAAGTGTGTGCCCTGTGTGTGTCCAGTGTGTAAAAGTGTGTGCCCTGTGTGTGCCCAGTGTGTATGAAAGTGTGTGCCCTGTGTGTGTCCAGTGTGTATGAAAGTGTGTGCCCTGTGTGTGTCCAGTGTGTAAAAGTGTGTGCCCTGTGTGTGTCCAGTGTGTAAAAGTGTGTGCCCTGTGTGTGTCCAGTGTGTATGAAAGTGTGTGCCCTGTGTGTGTCCAGTGTGTAAAAGTGTGTGCCCTGTGTGTGCCCAGTGTGTAAAAGTGTGTGCCCTGTGTGTGCCCTGTGTGTGTCCAGTGTGTAAAAGTGTGTGCCCTGTGTGTGTCCAGTGTGTATGAAAGTGTGTGCCCTGTGTGTGTCCAATGTGTAAAAGTGTGTGCCCTGTGTGTGTCCAGTGTGTATGAAAGTGTGTGCCCTGTGTGTGTCCAGTGTGTATGAAAGTGTGTGCCCTGTGTGTGTCCAGTGTGTATGAAAGTGTGTGCCCTGTGTGTGTCCAGTGTGTAAAAGTGTGTGCCCTGTGTGTGCCCAGTGTGTAAAAGTGTGTGCCCTGTGTGTGTCCAGTGTGTAAAAGTGTGTGCCCTGTGTGTGTCCAGTGTGTAAAAGTGTGTGCCCTGTGTGTGCCCAGTGTGTAAAAGTGTGTGCCCTTTGTGTGCCCAGTGTGTAAAAGTGTGTGCCCTGTGTGTGCCCAGTGTGTATGAAAGTGTGTGCCCTGTGTGTGTCCAGTGTGTGTCCAGTGTGTATGAAAGTGTGTGCCCTGTGTGTGCCCAGTGTGTATGAAAGTGTGTGCCCTGTGTGTGTCCAGTGTGTAAAAGTGTGTGCCCTGTGTGTGTCCAGTGTGTATGAAAGTGTGTGCCCTGTGTGTGTCCAGTGTGTAAAAGTGTGTGCCCTGTGTGTGTCCAGTGTGTATGAAAGTGTGTGCCCTGTGTGTGCCCAGTGTGTATGAAAGTGTGTGCCCAGTGTGTAAAAGTGTGTGCCCTGTGTGTGTCCAGTGTGTAAAAGTGTGTGCCCTGTGTGTGTCCAGTGTGTGCCCAGTGTGTATGAAAGTGTGTGCCCTGTGTGTGCCCCGTGTGTGCCCTGTGTGTGCCCAGTGTGTATGAAAGTGTGTGCCCTGTGTGTGTCCAGTGTGTATGAAAGTGTGTGCCCTGTGTGTGTCCAGTGTGTGCCCTGTGTGTGTCCAGTGTTGCCTCTTTGTCATTGTCTTGTGCCTGTCTTTCTGTCAGTTTGTCAGCTGTGTTTCTGTGTCATTGTATGTTTGTCAGTGTGTGTGTTTGTCTCTGTGTGTCAGTGCGTATGTGTGGGTTTGTCTCAGTGTGTCAGCGAGTGTGTGTGTGTGTGTGTGTGGGTTTGTCTTGGTGTGTGACGCTGCTATGTTGTTGCAGGCATTTTCCCACGTGTCCCAGCTGCTGTCCAGTTGCAGCTTCGAGTCTCTGGAGGGGTTGGTGGCCAAGGATGTGAGTACAGAACCGGGGCTGACCACACACCTCACTCCCACACTCTCTCAATGGGCTGGTGGAATAGTAATAATAATACTATTAAGATACTAACCTGCATACTACCATTCATCATACATATTCAAAAATACGCAGACAGACTTCCATTTCTAGTCATTATTAGTGCTGTAGTGATATCAGTGCTATTATAATATTTGTATTCGTTATATAGTAATATATATCATCTACTCTCATATATAACTATATCTGTGTGTGTGTGTGTGTCTCCCCACTCAGCTGCTGGAGAAGCTACAGGAGAAGTGTGCCCTACTGCCCCCCACCCACAAGGAGGCACTGGCTGCCGAGCCCAGTGACATCATGTACACCACGCCCGGCGATGTCGCCATAGTCTATGATGACAACGGTGAGCTGGACGGCGCCCCACTGCATCCATCCTGACGGGCTGCCTGTCCTCCTCTCGCTCTGTCACTCCATCCCGTTATCCCTCTCATGCTTGCTCTCTCTCTCTCTCTCTCTCAGGGCGGAAGTTTGTCAGTATTCTGATGCGGTTCTGGTACCTGTCCAGTGCCAGGCTGTCTGAGGACACACTCGAGGGGACGCGCGTCTTCCAGGTGGCCTTCGGGGACAAGGGCACGCCCCAGACCAAGAGGCTGCTCACAGCCAATTATGAGTGAGTGTGGCAGTAGGAGAGGCAGGGCTCGCACCAGTCACAGCCAATCAGGCGACAGGAGGGGAGGCAGGGCTGTGTGGTGTGCGCCGTGTAAGAGCCAGTCTGTGATTGGTCCTGTGTACACTGCTGAATGAGAGACAGCCTCTGATGGGACCCGTGTGTTTCCGGCAGGTTCCAGAGGGAATTCACAAAGGGGGTGCAGCCGGACTGGATCATCACCAGGATCGAGCACTCCAAGCTGCTGGACTGACTGCCACCCCAGCGGGCAGGGTGGGTGAGGGGATGGCAGGATGTGGGGGTGTCAGTGTAGGGCTACTGACTGGGAGGCGGGGGTGCCACCACACCCTGACAGCGCCCTCCTGAGCTGAGACCCCCCCACTGGACTGAGTCCCAGCAGGTGCCTTACTGACCACAGAACCACGGACCCTCAACCCCGTCCTGGCACGGAGAGCTGGGGATCGGGGGGCGTGGAGAGAGAAGAGTTTCTGTTCCTCGCTGCATGTCTGTCTGTCTCGCTGTCTGAGCCCTGTGTACGTCTGTCTGTCTGTAGGTGTAACAGTGTAGCTACAGGCTCTGTAGACGGGCTCTGTCCCTGTCCCCTGTCCCCTGCTGCTCAGTGGACCCACAGACTGTCCCTGTCCCCTGGCTAGGTGCTGCTCAATGGACCCACATGTTGATTGGTTATAGTATTATTATTAGTATATTAATGTCATGCTGTATCGATCAGTGCATATATTTTGGTCTGTCCCCTCCTCCCCCTAATGCAGTTGTGTTGTGTTGTATTGTGTTGCAGTGTGCTGTTCTGATCTGATTTCAGCAACAGCACCGTGGCCGGGTCAGCAGGGAAGCCTCTGTTTGTTGGTTTGTTTTACTGTCAGCCATTACTGATGGAGTCTCTGGGGTCACAGCAGTCAGAGACCCAGAAACTGCAGAGTGATTGAAGAGGAGGGACCTGTTGAAGCCCTGCAGGGTGGCGGCTCTTCAGGGCCAGGGAGGGTCTGCGTTGGGGCAGAGGCACGGGGAAGCAGAGAGGGTCCCCAGGAGGGACTGGGGTGGGTGCTTCTCTCTGCTCCCCTGTGGGGCCAGACTCTGTATTATTTACGAGTCAGTGGGCAGTGACAGTGAACACGCCCACAGATACAACATATATTGCATTTCTTCTTTGTAATCATTTTAAAATATTTGATTTAAAAAAAAAAAAAAAAAAACATGAGATGTAAGGAAAACCCAGCGCTGGTGTGTGGCGCCCTCTTATGGCAAAGAGGGAGAACTGATGTCTAGTTATGTACGATTTAGAGGCTCAGTTTCTTGGACTTTGATTTGATTGTGATTCGTAAGATACATTTTTTAAATTATTTTATTCATAGAGATCCAAGACAATGTTCAGCAGTACAGATACACACATTTTAATCACAAACTAAATATATCAAAGAAATGCAACAAACATATTGCTTATGTATATGTATAATGTACATATAATAAATACTGTGTTATAAGGCTTTAAAGAAATAGCCAAATTCTGTCGGGGTACAGAGCAATTATAATGACTGTTGTGACAATTCTGATCATCCTATAACACTTCAAGTGTGGGGCAGCTGGAGAACAGGATCAAATAAAAGATGAAAATAAAAGTAATCAGAGAAATTCCTGTAATACAACCAAACCAGATCTGTTTTTCAGGATTGTCCATGTTCATTTCATCTTTGGCATACAGGAAAAGGGACAAAGGTAAATATCAAATGGTAATAAAACGTTTTACATCATATCTTATTATAATTGTTCTGTGAAAAACCAAACTCAGATGCTGTAGCTGAGGCCTGGCTTCTAGACACAATGCGTTCTCCTGCGAATGAGTGCCCAGCGGTTTCCACGAGGGATGTGGTTTGAATACTGTATGAAGTAGCATATTTTGCTCTTATCATTATTTTAAGGGTTGTAGAGGAAAGGAAACTAACTGAACAGGGGACTGTCTTTCCTCTCCAGCCACATCGAGAGGAAAACACAGTCCACCATTATGAGATCACTTAGTTATTAATGGACACCAAACGAGCACGATGGGGCGAATGGCCTCCTCTCGACTGGACACTTTATGTTCTTAAAATATGCAAGCAAATATGCTGCTTCATATAAACTACAGTAAGGTGTAGGATGGCAAACATATTTACCCTGGTACACAAAACTACACTTTTACCACTTGCAACCATATTTACATGGTAAACTATATTTTGGTACTAGTACAAGTGATAAAGTGGAAATGGAAATTCACTCAAATCCTTATGCACCAACTCATTCTTTACGCCAGTGTTTCTCAAACCTGTCCTGGAGTACCACCTACCCTGCTGGTTTTTGTTCCAACCAAGCTCTCAATTACTTAATTGAACCCTTAATTTAACAAATAATTTCCTAATTAGAGCCTTTTCATTATTTTTAACAGTAGGGGTTTTCAGTTAAGTATAACATTGTTTAAGGAAAATATTCAGGAACCAACTTTTTATCAGTTACACAATTTAAAGAGTCAAATGTAATCAAATTACTTCAATTAAGGGTTCAATTAAGTAATTGAGAGCTCGGTTGGAACAAAAACCAGCAGGGTAGGTGGTACTCCAGGACAGGTTTGAGAAACACTGCTTTACGCGATCACTCTAAAGACTCAAAGTGGGTTGACGGAAATAAACATTACAAAATCCAAACCGTCACAGATGAGCTAAATGATAAGCATGTGCAACGATTCAAGTGACCTCACCAACATGGCCGCCGTGAGGCGACGTCTCCTCCCGCATCTGTGCTTGTTGTGAAACGTCACCGATCCCCTACCGAAAGCCCGCCTTCTCCCAGGACTGTTTTCCTATTGGCTGCCGGCCGGGGAGCCCCCTCTGCTCATTGGCGGCTGCGGACGCCAGACCCCGGAATCCGTGACGTAGCACACGGGAGGGCGGGCGGCCGGGGTCGCCGTGCGCATCCTAATAGGCTGGCGCTGTGAACACGGCGCCCGGGGCCAGGAAGACAAAATAACAACCGGAGAGGAAACACAAACTCACACCGGGGCGGAGAGAGAGAGAGAGAGAGGCAGGCACGGACAGAAAGACACGGAGCAGCGATGGGACTCGCCGCAGCCGCGCTGTACGGCGGTGTGCTGGCGCTGCTGGGCGCCGCGCTGCGGGAGGTGCTGCTCGGGTACGAGGACAACCGGTGCAGCATGACGTACATGTTCGAGAACCCCGAGTACCTGGTGAGTTGCCATGGCGACCGGGCCACGGGGGGCTGTCGGAGGAGAGGAGAGGAGAGGAGAGGGGGTTTGAATTGTGGGTGTTACTGCATGTGTGTGGGTGTGTAAATGCATGTGTGACACTGTGAGTGTGTAACTGTGTGTGTCAAAGTGCATACCAGTTGCGCTGTTGGAATGTGTGTGTGAAAGAGAGAGAGAGAGAGAGAGAGAGAGGGAATTTGAATTGTGGGTGTTACTGCATGTGCAACTGCATGTGTGAGTGTGTACATGTATGTGTGTCTGTGAGTGTGTAAATGCATGTGTGAGTGTGTACATGTATGTGTGTCTGTGAGTGTGTAAATGCATGTGTGAGTGTGTACATGTATGTGTGAGTGTGAAAATGCATGTGTGTCTGTGAGTGTGTAAATGCATGTGTGAGTGTGTAAATGCATGTGTTGCGAGCGTACCTGCATGTGTGAGTGTGTAAATGCATGTGTGAGTGTGTACATGTATATGTGTCTGTGAGTGTGTACATGTATGTGTGTCTGTGAGTGTGTAAATGCATGTGTGTTGGATTTCTCAGCTGCTGCTACCACACCCAGCCAGGAGAGCCTCCCTCCCTACATACACATAGCTGTCTCGCTCTCTGTTTCAGGATGTGTGAATGTGTGGATTCATGTGTGTAAGTGTGTATCATCACAGCCCGGCCCAAGTCAGTCCGACTGTACTGTGACCCGATGTTCCGCGTGTCAGAGTTCAGAAGCCCTGATGCCACGGCAGTTTCACACGTGTGTGAGATTAGCACCGCGGCTCTTCCCGGTAATGCGGTTAAATAATCCATCCAGAAACGCTGAACCGATTGGGCGCCTTGGCTGTGTCCCTGCGCAGCCGGCTCTGTGCTGGGGCTGCCGGTGGGACAGTGCGTGTGATTGTGTCTGTGTCTACCTGTCTCTGCGTGTGCGTGTTGCGTTGGGGCCTGACTCCCGTGTGTGTCTCCCGGCTCCTGCAGCGTGTCCAGATGCCACGGCGAGTGTCGCAGCGCTACCCCGGTTACAGGCTGTTCCTGTACGGCGAGGGTTTATACGCTGAGCAGAGCCGCAGCCTGAAGCTCAGCGGTGCCCCCGTGCTGTTCCTCCCCGGGAACGCAGGCAGCTACAAGCAAGGTGGGCCTCCCTCACCCTCCTCCCCACCTCCCATCTCCCCTCTCCCCTCTCCCTCCCTTCATCTCCCCTCTCCACCTCTCTACCTCCTCCTCTCTCACCCTCTCCCTGTCTCTCTCGCTCCCCCTCATCTCTCACCCTCTCCCTACCTCCACCTCATCCTCATCTCTCTCCTCTCTACTTCACCTCCTCACCTCTCCCTCTCTCCCTCCCTCCACTTCTCACCCTCACCTCCTGACCTCTCACCTCTCTCTTTCTCTCTCCATGTCCCCACCTCTCTATTATTAATATGATGATGATGAATATGTATCAGATGCCTGTTCACAGTCCAGGGACACTCACTCACTCACTCACTTGCAATCACTCAAAAATAGGTCTTTATACAGAATACAATTAATCTTAATTAAATTCATAAACACTCATTTAAACCATTAAATCATTTAAACACACCTTTAAAAAGTGAATTTATTTTCACAAGAACACGCAGTTGCGCAGAACCACCGCTAGAGGCACCTGCGACCACGTCGTCCCGTTCTCCCGCCTCGTCGCTATTTGCATATAGCTTTCCCAGAATGCCTAGCGGCGGGAGATCACATCACACTGTTTTCGATATCAAATAAATCGCCTCTTTCGGACACCGATGACGCGTTACCCCACCGCCGCCCCCCCTCGACCCCGCCCCGTCCCCCGGGGGCGCGCGCGTGTCCGGTCCACGGGGGGGGGGGCACGCCCTGGGTGTCGCGCCCGGGCCCCCGGGGGTGCTCTCCGCGGCGCGCCTGGTTCTGTAGTACACTCTGGTTTCTCTTCAGATCGTATAAATCTTTCGCCTTTTACTAAAGATTTCCGTGGAGAGGAACAGTTATGAGTTTCGACTAATTTTTTGCTCGCCCTGCCTCACGGCGGGGCTCCCAGCCCGGTAAAGACAGATCACATGTGTGCATACTATCCACATACTACAGTGTGTGTCCTGGACTGTGTGCATACTATCCACATACTACAGTGTGTGTCCTGGACTGTGTGCATACTATCCACATACTACAGTGTGTCCTGGACTGTGTAGATACTATCCACATACTACAGTGTGTGTCCTGGACTGTGTGCATACTATCCACATACTACAGTGTGTCCTGGACTGTGTAGATACTATCCACATACTACAGTGTGTGTCCTGGACTGTGTAGATACTATCCACATACTACAGTGTGTCCTGGACTGTGTGCATACTATCCACATACTACAGTGTGTCCTGGACTGTGTAGATACTATCCACATACAACAGTGTGTGTCCTGCAGAGGAACATGTATGAGCTTCAACAGAACCCACTACGTCAATGTGCTGCTGACTCATTATCAATTAACTAATTCGTTTCTGGTGAGGGGTTACACCGTGGCTAAATTGTAACCTTTTTATAGTTGAGAAACGATGTATTCATATAAGAGAATAAACTTGTAATCATGCAGTAATATTAACAATAAAAACGTGTTACATCTGAGTTAAATATGAAGAGGAAAAAAAAGTTACCATAATAAAACATTCTGTTACATTGTGTGTTTAATAAGAGACGCAATCAACATGCTACCATGCAATAATAATCATACAAAAGCTTATTTTCTGTTGCATTGTGTTTGTTAAGAAAGAAAATACACGTCACCATGCAGTGATGATAACAACAATAAAACGCTTGTATATGCTGTTGCATTGTGTGTGTGTGTGTGTATATATATATATGTGTCTGTGTATATATATATATGTATGTGTCTGTGTGTGTGTATCAGTCTGTGTGTATCAGTCTGTGTGTGTGTGTGTGTGTGTGTAGGATGATGTTGTTCACATCAATCTGCTGGGAGGATCAGTGGGTTGATAAGGACCCGTGCTGTCAGTCAGCGCCAGGCGGCTATTCATAGAAGCGGCCCTGTAATCCACACCGCCCCCGGGGAGAGGAGTTTCTCTCCGTTTTAAACTCGTTTCAATCAGAATGGCCCCCCACCCCCTCCTGAGTGGCGTGACTCATATCCGCGCTTATTACCACAGAGACCTGGACACGGGGGCGACACAAACGGGTTCAGAGCAATAGAATATGAAACCCAATAACACGGGACGGTGATGCAAAAGGCTGACAAACATGACGTGTGCGTTTCGGTCCGAGTTTCATCAGCTCGCAGAACACATGCACAGCAATATCGCAGTGCTCTCTTCCACACAAACTTCATTGATACAGGTGTGCGGCTGGTCGGACATTTGTTGTGTGGTCGCTCTCCCTTTGCTCCCTTTCTCACACGCTGACTGAGGAGTGTCACGGCTGCACTGTGGGCTCTGACACGACAGACGTCTTTTAAACCCGCCTGCACCACAAACGAGGTTCTGCGCAGATCTGCACAATCCCGCCGATCCCTTTGGATCAAAGAGTAGCAGAAATCTGGGCTACACGACCGAAGTGTCAGCTCCACATGTCCGCGCACAGGCGGGCCGCTAGGGGGCGTCTGAGCTCTGTCGCACATATAGCATCGTGTTAAGGTCTTAGAGAAGAGAGAGGGCTGAGGAAGGTAGAGAGAGAAGGCAAGGAAGTGAGGGAGAAGGGGGGAAGAGAGAGCGAGTTTAGGGTCAACAGTGCGGGTGTCTCCGCTGTCCCCAGTTCCCTGGCCTCGCCATAGATGAAGGCGGCAGAAGGCTAGGGATAAACCCCCGTCCCCCCGTCCACAGGCAGGCCGGGACTGTTAGTTTGTGCCGGGCTGGACGGGGCTGGACGCCGGGCCGATTGTCCCACTGTCTGCCCCCTGTCCTGGACCGCTGTTCCACTGTCCACCCCCTGTCCTGGTCCGCTGTCTCACTGTCCCGCTCCCCGCCGGCAGCGCGCTCCCTGGGCTCCGTGGCGCTGCGCAAGGCCGAGGACCTGGACGGTCGGCTGCACCTGGACGTGTTCACGGTGGACTTCGGCGAGGAGCTGGTGGCGCTGTACGGAGGGAGCCTGCAGAGACAGACGCGCTTCGTCCACGAGAGCATCAGAGCCATCCTGCGCCTGTACCGGGTGAGAGGACACTGAGCACCCTCCCCACACTGCACACACTCAACACACTGTACTAACTGCAACCACGCCATCCTGCTCTGGTTCCGGGTGAGAGGACACTGAGCACACTCAACACAGTGACTGCACATGCTCAACACACAGCATGCACACTGAGCACACACGCACAGGAGGAGAGTGCAGTGAAGGGCTTTCAGTGACAGAGTGTGGGTGTGTGTCTGTTGTGCCCCTGCAGGACCTGGACGCCCCCCCGCGCAGTGTGGCTGTGGTGGGTCACTCCATGGGGGGCATCGTGGCGCGCGCCCTCTTCACCCTGCCCAGGTTCAGCCCCCCCATCGTCAGCCTCATCCTCACCCAGGCCAGCCCCCACCAGGGCCCTGTGCTGCCCCTGGACTCCCACCTGCTGGGTACAGAGTGTGTGTGAGAGTGTGTGTGTGTTTGTGTTACAGTGTTTGTGTTACAGTGTTTGTGTTAGTGTTGTGTGTGTGACAGCGTGGGGAGTGTGTGTGTGCGTGTGTGACAGCGTGGGGAGTGTGTGTGTGCGTGTGTGACAGCGTGGGGAATGTGTGTGTGTGTGTGCGTGTGTGACAGCGTGGGGAGTGTGTGTGTGTGTGTGTGTGACAGCGTGGGGAGTGTGTGTGTGTGTGTGTGTGTGTGTGTTTGTGACAGCGTGGGGAGTGTGTGTGTGTGTGTGTGTGTTTGTGACAGTGTGTGCGTGTGTGACCGCGTGGGGAGTGTGTGTGTGCGTGTGTGACAGCGTGGGGAGTGTGTGTGTGTGTGTGCGTGTGTGACAACGCGGGGAGTGTGTGTGTGTGCGTGTGTGACAGCGTGGGGTGTGTGTGTGTGTGTGTGTGTGTGCGTGTGTGACAGCGTGGGGAGTGTGTGTGTGTGACAACGTGGGGAGTGTGTGTGTGTGTGTGTGTATGTGTTTGTGACAGTGTGGGGAGTGTGCGTGTGTGACAACGTGGGGAGTGTGTGTGTGTGCGTGTGTGACCGCGTGGGGAGTGTGTGTGTGCGTGTGTGACAGCGTGGGGAGTGTGTGTGTGTGTGTGCGTGTGTGACAACGCGGGGAGTGTGTGTGTGTGCGTGTGTGACAGCGTGGGGTGTGTGTGTGTGTGTGTGTGTGTGCGTGTGTGACAGCGTGGGGAGTGTGTGTGTGTGACAACGTGGGGAGTGTGTGTGTGTGTGTGTGTGTGTTTGTGACAGTGTGGGGAGTGTGCGTGTGTGACAACGTGGGGAGTGTGTGTGTGTGCGTGTGTGACAGCGTGGGGAGTGTGTGTGTGCGTGTGTGACAGCGTGGGGAGTGTGTGTGTGTGTGTGCGTGTGTGACAGCGTGGGGAGTGTGTGTGTGTGTTTGTGACAGTGTGGGGAGTGTGTTCGTGTGTGCGCGTATGTGACAGCGTGGGGAGTGTGTGAGTGTGTTACAGTGTTTGTGTTACAGTGTTTGTGTTAGTGTTGTGTGTGTGACAGTGTTGGTGTGTGTGTGTGCGCGTGTGTGACAGAGTGGGACGTGTGTGACCGCGTGGCGAGTGTGTGTGTGTTTGTGACAGCGTGGGGAGTGTGTTTGTGTGTGCGTGTGCATGTGTGTGTGTGTGTGCGCGTGTGTGACAGCATGGGGAGTGTGTGTGTGTGCGTGTGTGACAGCATGGGGAGTGTGTGTGTGTGCGTGTGTGACAGCGTGGGGAGTGTGTGTGTGTGTGTGTGTTTGTGACAGCGTGGGGAGTGTGTGTGTGTGTGTGTGTTTGTGACAGCGTGGGGAGTGTGTGTGTGTGTGTGTGACAGCGTGGGGAGTGTGTGTGTGTGTGTGCGTGTGTGACAGCGTGGGGAGTGTGTGTGTGCGTGTGTGACAGCGTGGGGAGTGTGTGTGTGTGTGTGTGCGTGTGTGACAGCGTGGGGAGTGTGTGTGCGTGTGTGACAACGTGGGGAGTGTGTGTGTGTGTGCGTGTGTGACAGCGTGGGGAGTGTGTGTGTGTGTGTGTGTGCGTGTGTGACAACGCGGGGAGTGTGTGTGTGTGCGTGTGTGACAGCGTGGGGAGTGTGTGTGTGTGTGTGTGCGTGTGTGACAGCGTGGGGAGTGTGTGTGCGTGTGTGACAGTGTGGGGAGTGTGTTCGTGTGTGTGCGCGTATGTGACAGCGTGGGGAGTGTGTGAGTGTGTTACAGTGTTTGTGTTACAGTGTTTGTGTTACAGTGTTTGTGTTAGTGTTGTGTGTGTGACAGTGTTGGTGTGTGTGTGTGCGCGTGTGTGACAGAGTGGGACGTGTGTGACCGCGTGGCGAGTGTGTGTGTGTTTGTGACAGCGTGGGGAGTGTGTTTGTGTGTGCGTGTGCATGTGTGTGTGTGTGTGTGCGCGTGTGTGACAGCATGGGGAGTGTGTGTGTGTGCGTGTGTGACAGCGTGGGGAGTGTGTGTGTGTGTGTGTGTTTGTGACAGCGTGGGGAGTGTGTGTGTGTGTGTGTGTTTGTGACAGCGTGGGGAGTGTGTGTGTGTGTGTGTGTGTGTTTGTGACAGTGTGGGGAGTGTGTGCGTGTGTGACAGCGTGGGGAGTGTGTGTGTGTGTGTGTGCGTGTGTGACAGCGTGGGGAGTGTGTGTGCGTGTGTGACAGTGTGGGGAGTGTGTTCGTGTCTGTGCGCGTATGTGACAGCGTGGGGAGTGTGTGAGTGTGTTACAGTGTTTGTGTTACAGTGTTTGTGTTACAGTGTTTGTGTTAGTGTTGTGTGTGTGACAGTGTTGGTGTGTGTGTGTGCGCGTGTGTGACAGAGTGGGACGTGTGTGACCGCGTGGCGAGTGTGTGTGTGTTTGTGACAGCGTGGGGAGTGTGTTTGTGTGTGCGTGTGCATGTGTGTGTGTGTGTGCGCGTGTGTGACAGCATGGGGAGTGTGTGTGTGTGCGTGTGTGACAGCGTGGGGAGTGTGTGTGTGTGTGTGTGTTTGTGACAGCGTGGGGAGTGTGTGTGTGTGTGTGTGTTTGTGACAGCGTGGGGAGTGTGTGTGTGTGTGTGTGTGTTTGTGACAGTGTGGGGAGTGTGTGCGTGTGTGACAGCGTGGGGAGTGTGTGTGTGCGTGTGTGACAGCGTGGGGAGTGTGTGTGTGTGTGTGTGCGTGTGTGACAGCGTGGGGAGTGTGTGTGCGTGTGTGACAACGTGGGGAGTGTGTGTGTGTGTGCGTGTGTGACAGCGTGGGGAGTGTGTGTGTGTGTGTGTGCGTGTGTGACAGCGTGGGGAGTGTGTGTGTGTGTGTGCGTGTGTGACAGCGTGGGGAGTGTGTGTGTGTGTGTGCGTGTGTGACAGCGTGGGGAGTGTGTGTGTGTGTGTGCGTGTGTGACAGCGTGGGGAGTGTGTGTGTGTGTGTGTGTGTGCGTGTGTGACAGCGTGGGGAGTGTGTGTGTGTGTTTGTGACAGTGTGGGGAGTGTGTGTGTGCGTGTGTGACAGTGTGGGGAGTGTGTTCGTGTGTGTGCGCGTATGTGACAGCGTGGGGAGTGTGTGAGTGTGTTACAGTGTTTGTGTTACAGTGTTTGTGTTACAGTGTTTGTGTTACAGTGTTTGTGTTAGTGTTGTGTGTGTGACAGTGTTGGTGTGTGTGTGTGCGCGTGTGTGACAGAGTGGGACGTGTGTGACCGCGTGGCGAGTGTGTGTGTGTTTGTGACAGCGTGGGGAGTGTGTTTGTGTGTGCGTGTGCATGTGTGTGTGTGTGCGCGTGTGTGACAGCGTGGGGAGTGTGTGTGTGTGTGTGTGTGTGTTTGTGACAGTGTGGGGAGTGTGTTCGTGTGTGTGTGTGCGCGTATGTGACAGCGTGGGGAGTGTGTGTTTGTGTTACAGTGTTTGTGTTAGTGTTGTGTGTGTGACAGTGTTGGTGTGTGTGTGTGCGCGTGTGTGACAGAGTGGGACGTGTGTGACCACGTGGGGAGTGTGTGTGTGTGTGCGTGTGCATGTGTGTGTGTGTGTGCGCGTGTGTGACAGCATTGGGAGTGTGTGTTTGTGTTACAGTGTTTGTGTTAGTGTTGTGTGTGACTGTTGGTGTGTGTGTGTGCGCGTGTGTGACAGCGTGGGACGTGTGTGACCGCGTGGTGAGTGTGTGTGTGTTTGTGACAGCGTGGGGAGTGTGTTTGTGTGTGCGTGCATGTGTGTGTGTGTGTGTGTGTGTGCGCGCGTGTGCGCGCGTGTGTGACAGCGTGGGGAGTGTGTGTTTGTGTTACAGTGTTCGTGTTAGTGTGTGTGACAGCGTGGGGCGAGTGTGTGTGTGTGTGTGTGTGCATGTGTGACAGCGTGGGGAGTGTGTGTGTGCGTGTGTGACCGTGTGTGACCGTGTAGGGAGTGTGTGTGTGTGCGTGTGTGACAGCGTGGGGAGTGTGTGTGTGTGTGTGTGTGTGCATGTGTGACAGCGTGGGGAGTGAGTGTGTTACAGTGTTGTGTGTGAGTGTGACAATGTTGGTGTGCGTGTGTGACAGCGTGGGGAGTGTGTGCGTGTGCGCGTGTGTGACCGTGTAGGGACTGTGTGTGTGTGTGTGCGTGTGTGACAGCGTGGGGAGTGTGTGTGTGTGTGTTACAGTGTTTGTGTTACAGTGTTGTGTGTGTGTGTGTGTGTGGGCTCTGTCAATGTCAGAGGGTGGTCACTGTACTCTCCCCCTCTCTGTCCAGACTTCTACTCCTCAGTGGGGCAGCGCTGGTCTGCGGGGGGGCGGGATTTGCGCAACGTCACCGTTCTGTCCGTGGGGGGCGGTTACCGTGACTACCAGGTGCGCTCCGGCCTCACCGCCCTGCCCTGCCCCCCCGACGACCCCAACAAGCTCTCCCTCGTGGTAAGCCCCCCCAACTCCCACACCCCACCTTTGTTTAAATTTTTTTGATGGCTTTCACTTAGGACTGTTACAACTCTGATCTCTCCCTCTCTGCCTTTCCTCCTCTCCCTCATGCTCTCCCTCTTTCCTCCTCTCCTTCCCCCTCCTCTTTCCTCCTCTCTCCCTCTCTCCCTCTTTCCTCCTCTCCCTCTCTCATGCTCTCCCTCTTTCCTCTTCTCCTTACCCCTCCTCTTTCCTCCTCTCTCCATCTCCCTCTTTCCTCCTCTCCTTCCCCCTCCTCTTTCCTCCTCTCTCCCTCTCCCT
Organism: Amia ocellicauda; assembly: GCF_036373705.1. NCBI lineage: Eukaryota > Metazoa > Chordata > Actinopteri > Amiiformes > Amiidae > Amia > Amia ocellicauda. The sequence continues at coordinate 1,887,181 of NC_089865.1, read as the reverse complement.
TTTTCCTCCTCTCCCTCTCTTTCCTCCTCTCCCTCTCCTCTTCCTTTCCCCTTCTTCTCCCTCTTTCCTCCTCTCCTCCCCCTCTCCCTTTGCCCCTTTTCTTCCTCCACATATTTCTGTCCTCTCCCTCTTTTCTCCTCTGCTTCTCTCACTTTCCTCCTCCTCTCCCTCTTGGACAGAGCACAGCAGTGCCTAGGACCTGGATGTCCACTGACCACCTCTCCATCGTCTGGTAGGTGTTTAACAGGCCGCTGGACTCCACTGTAACTATGGCAGTGGACAGGTAGTGGACAGGTAGTGGACAGTGAGTAGACAGTGTGTAGACAGTGAGTAGGCAGTGAGTGTGTGTGTGTTTGTGGTTGCAGGTGTAAGGAGCTGGTGCTGGCCACAGTCAGGGCGTTCTTTGACCTCCTTGACCCCGACACTCACCAGGTGGGTGGAGCCCGGTGCGGGGCAGCATGTCGGTGGGAGCGGGCGGGTGAGGGTGCACAACACGACAGTCGCCTGTAAAAGGACTAACGCGCTCGTGTGTCCCTGTGTCTCTGCGTCCCTGCATGTGTCCCCCTTTCCCCGGCGTCCCCGCGTGCGTCCCCATGTCCCCAGATGACGGAGGACCCGGTGCGCAGGATGGCCGTCCTCAGGCACCACTTCGTCAGACACCCAGTGCGGCTGCTGTCTGAGCTGGACAACCCGGCCCTGTCGCCGTCTGCGTCTGCCTCTGTCTCCTTCTCCGGTCAGTGTGTCTGCGCCGTGTGTGTCTGCGCCGCGTGTGTCTCTTTCTGTGCGTCTGTGCGGGACTGTCCTAACTGCCGCTCCTGTGCCGTCTCTCTCTCTCTCTCTCTCTCTCTCTCTCAGGCTCCTCTGGGTCATGGATGGAGGTCCGCACGCCCAGACTGTCCTACAGCAGCCCCAAGGTGAGCCCGCTCCCCGTCACCGGTCTAACAGTGTCGATATCTTGACAGTCTGTGTCCCTGTCCGTGTCTCCTTGTCTCCCTGGGTCTCTGTCTGTCCGCCCCCTTGTGTTTGCCCTCGTGGGTGTGTAATAACATTGTAATAAGGACGTGTTGCAGTAGTCCTTATTTGTCCTACTGTTGCAGGAACCCAGAGTACAATATTTCATCTTCCCGCTTTCAAGTCGCAGAAGAAACTACAGTCACTTCCACTGCCAGAACAGCAACCTGGTGAGAGCCGCCCCCCGGCCTGCTGATTGTCTGGGTGGGGGTTTGGGGTATCAAGGAGAGCGAGCGATTGAGAGCGAGACAGAGAGATGTGTCTCCAGTGCACAGGCTGTGCGCCGAGAAACAAACGCAACGAAACAAATCTGTTTTAAACTTTCCCTCGGACGAGGGGATTTGTTTCGTTGGGTTAACACACACAATCAGACACAATCTGTGCAGGTACTGTCAACGTGTATATCTGCGTGTGTGTGCCGCCTTCCTGACCTCTGTGTGGACGCTGTGTTTGGCAGGAGATGACGCCCTGGCTGTTCGGCTGCACCGAGACTAACGGCTCTGTGTGGTGAGTTGTTCCCGACCCCCGAGTGTCCGCCCCCCGTCTGTCCGCCTGCCTCTCCGTCCGTCTCCGTGTGGCTGCCTGTCTCCCTCTCTCTGCCTGTCCGTCCCTGTGTCTCTGCTGTGACTCTGACTCTGCGCTGTGTCTCTTAGTCTGCAGGGCATGGATCTGTCCTGGGCAACGGAGCTGCTGCCAGCCTTCAAGGTGACCCCTGCCTCCTATCCGTCACACACGTCGTGCTGCCGTGCTGCTTCCTCGGTTTAGTAGTTTAGTCCGTAACCCGTGACTGAAGGTTTAGGGGGAGAGGACGTTGCGTCACATGCAGGGTGCCGATGTGCAGGATTGTATGTCTGAATGTCGGGCGCATACTGAGTCGTGTGTCTGTGTCTCGGTGTGTCTGCGTCTCCTGCAGGTTGCGACAGTGAGACTCGGTGACCTGCCTGCCGTCTCCCACCTGGTCCTCGGCGTCTCCAACCTCAGCGGCAGACAGGTAGTACACCCTGCAATCCCCTCACCTCTCCCTGGCCTACCCCTTCTCTCCCTTGTGCAGTTCATAATCTCTCTGTCTCTCTGTCGGTGTCCCGGCAGTTCAGTGTGGAGTGTGAGTGGCTGAGCGAGGACGCCAGGACGGTCGCTGTCCCCATCCCTCACGTCCTGTCCTTCGGTGAGTGAGTCTCAAGTTTCCAGTAAGGCTGTCAAATTAAAATCGAATTTCGAATATTCGTCGAATTAAAACACATTCCAATGCAAAAAAACGTGCATTCAAGTTTTAGGTGTGTCAGGAGGCGCGTGAGACATGATGACGTAGCTGACGTGGTTTGTTTTTGTTAGCCTATCCAGTTCAACCCATTAGATGTGGCACGGCTACGTTGTTAATTTGAAAAAGAGAGTGAGGACTCGGAGTCGGAGAGGATCTTACTTACACCAAAACATCGTAAAAGTGCCGTGTGGCGCTTCTTTGGTTTCTGCAGTATCGAAGGCGAAATTGTTGACAAAACCAACGTCATTTGTAAGTTGTGGAGTGATATAGCAGCGGTTTCTTACACAACATCTAACTTGAGATCCCACATGCAGTCTTCTCATCCCGAAGAGTTTTCTCGAATGTCATGACGAGGGGCCAGCATTAAAACAGTCCAGGGTAACTTCGTTTTACACCACAAATACCACACAGCCGCTACCTGCTGCAAAACGGGAAGAAATCACTCTAAAATGGACTTCTCTACACACTGATGCATGTCACAGTCACTGCACATTTTATATCAGATGACTGGGAAATCAAAAACTATGAGCTGAAAACAGAAGAGCTTAGAGAAAGTCATACTGCCAAAAATGTGCATTGGGCAGATACTTGGGGCATTTGATGTCAAACTGGAGTCTGTGATATCAGCGACTACGGACAATGCGGGGAATTACGTTTTCAACAGACAAATGCCTAACCCGACTGCGTCTGCTGTCTTTCCTTTGCAACACGTTCTTGTAAGGCAGCTCCAAACAAATGCCAGTGACAGCCCGGCAATGAAAGAAATGAAAACGAAAATCGCAGCTGATCTCCAGAGCCGTTACTCTGATGAAAAGCAGGCCTTCCTGCTACTTAACACAGCAAGCTACTTAGACCCACGAGATCTAAACCATTTGTCAGAGGAACACAAAGCACAAGTACGTGTGAAAATATTGTCCGCAAGAAAAAAGACGGCGCTGTGTGCCATGGTCTACCTGTTCGACAGCATGTACAGTCAGGCCAGAGCAGTGTATCCACATATTGCACAGCTGGCCAAGACAGTTTGCCATTTTGTGTTAACAGAATACATTACGCTGTCTTTTGAAGCGTGTTTTCTCATATTACTGATTCACTTCCACTTATATGCACTTTTGTTACCTCAATTTCCTTGCATGCACATTTAGGAAATTATATTTGATTTATGAACGATTGTTTAAAATGTTATGCGCTTTAAACAAAGTCAAGTCATTTCATTTCAATAAAAAATGCTTGATTTGGTTTATATTTGCTCATTGCGTCCGATTGCGCCCTCTTGTGGGTTTAGGAGACAATACAGTACTTTTTCCTCTAACATAAAATAATGTCTTTATAATTCGAATATTACTATTATTTAATAAGAAATTCGAATTTAGTTTTTCAGCCATTTTGACAGCCCTAGTCTCCAGTGATGTGTGTGTCTGTGTGTCAGTCAGTCACTCAGTCAGGGCGGTATCGAATGTGTCTGTCCGTGTGTCTGTCTGCGCAGGGCTGTCCGTCAGTGCAGTGACCCTGAGCTCCGCTGGTCTTCTCCACACCGTGCAGCTGCAGGATTTCCACCAGGTAACCAGCCGGCTCTCACACTGACCAAACCACACACCTGTATGCCCAGTCAGCTAAAATAAACATAATTCAATAATCACAAACATACGAAACCACCCACAACAAACAACAAAACTGACACAATCTCAAAGCCTTCCCTCGGTATCTGTGTCTCTCTCCTCTCTCTCTCCACGCAAGGGGTAATTGACTAATTGGCACACCTGTCCCTGTGGACGGTGGGATGTCACCCTAAGCTGTGCTGTGGATGCTGATCAAACCCGTTAAGCAGCAGAGATTCCTGGCGCTAAAAATAAATCCGTAAATAAAGGGATGCGGGCGGCGCTGGTTGGTATTAATGTTCAGAGCCTCTCTTAAGCCATGGGATTTTCGGTCTGCGGTTTTCATTGCACGGACAGATTTAAAGGGGCAGGAGCGGGTCGGCGGCACGCAGAGCGGCCTGTCAATCAGACGGCACTGACAACGAGAGCAGAGACGGATGCGGCCTCCCTCTCTCCCTCACTCTCTCTCTCTCTCTCTCTGGTACACTGCCTGAGAGATGTAAATGGACAACACAGAGACCCCTAGAGAAGTGCTCAGCTCGTGGGCAGGAGTCTGAATCCACACTTGGGATTTCCTGCAGATTTTTATGCCATGTGATGCAGACGTCTCACCGAGGCCACTGGGATTATTTTTAATCTGCCCCTCCTTGGTCAATAACAGTCTCTCCACCTCTCTCCCTCTTGCTCTCCCGCTCTCTTTTCTCCCCTCTTTCTCTCTCCAGGTCTACCAGGCTTTTAAAATCACCGTTGAGAGTCAGTGCAAGGGAACCAAAGGTAAGGCAGGCTCCTGTGAGAGCTAGGACCCTGCTATTGGGGACTGGTAGTTGTACAGGGGACGGTGGGCTGTGTCTGCGTAGGGGGCAGTGGTTGTATAGGGGTCTGTATCAGTCCTCCACTCTACTGTCCTGCAGAGAGGCTGCCCAGTGTGTCCCGACTGACCGTGCCCTGGTTCCGGGAGGACTCCTTCACAACCATGAGGTACCAGAGTCAGTCCCTCTGTCCATCTATCCGTCTTTCCCTTTTTCCATTTACACATTTATTCACACCGTATCTATCTCTCGGTCTCTTTCTCATGGTGTCTCTCTCTGTCTTCGTGTCTTTGCCCCTCAGTCTCTCTCTGTCCCTCTCTGTCTTTCTGTCTCTCCATGTCCTTGCCCCTCAGCCTCTCTCTCTCTGTCTGTGTGCCAGTGTGCCCTCGGCCACGCAGATCTTTGTCAAGCTGCACACCAGCCGCCCCGACAACTCCTCCAGCGCCGCTCTGCAGCTCCACACCGCCCCCGACTGCCAATACAAGGTACTGCTCACTCGGTCCCCCAACAGTGACACGCACGGCCGAGTGCACAGGTGTCTAGTCCTGTGTGTACCTGTGCAGCTCTGCCCAGTCCAACCCTCTCTCTCTCTCTCTCTGCAGGTGTCTGTGCAGACCTCCTTCCTGCAGGTGCTGGGACAGGTAAGCCGCCCGTCTGTCACGTCCTCTATTAAGCCCCCTCCCCGGCCGCAACCCCCTAGCTCTCATGAACAGGGTTGCCTGTGTTTACACGGAGAGGTGGAGCAAGAGAGAGGGAGAGAGGGAGTGCGGTGTTTGTCCAGGGCCTGGTGTCCTTGGCAGCGGGCAACCTTTCTTCCTTTATTTTAGTTACTCCAATTATTTCTCTGTTCTCTGTCTCTCCCTCTTCTGGTACCTCTGCCTCCCTCTTTTATTGCTTCCCAATGCTGAAAGTGGCGGGGGCAGTCTGTCGGCTCATTGGCTATCTCTGACAGTGTCCAGCCCTCCCCCACCCGAGTTAGCCCAGATTTATAGGTTTCCAGTCAACAATGACACAAACATAGAGTGGGAGAGAGAGAGAGAGAGAGAGAGGGAGAGTACTCTGGAAAAGAACAAGAGTGGAGCTTTATTTTTCAACAGCCAGAAACCCCAAAGATATACATACAGTTATTGCTGGGAGAAAGAGAGAGAAGATGGAGTTGTCGAGGGAGAGGTAAAGAGAAACGAGAGACGGGGACAGTGTGGGGAGACCAGCAGAGCGGGGACGGCAGCGTTGGCCTTCAGAAGACGCCGCAGTGCACAGAGGGTGCGACCCTGGCTCTGAACTGAGGTGGACAGGTAGTGGGGCGATGGTGCTGGAGGGAGAGAGGGCTGTGGGGGTCTCTCGGGCCCTGACCCTGACTGAGGCCCACCTCCAACGGCACTGCAGGCGGCTAGGGGGTGATGCGGGGGCGCGTGGCCCTGTAGCAGCGGCCCGGGCACGAGTGGAGCACTGGCTGGCGGGGGTGGAGAGTGCGGGGTGGGGCCCAGAGAAGGACCAGCGGTTCAGGCCGGCCAGCCAGTTGGTCTCCCCACGGGCCCGGCCACTTCAGCTCTATCCCCTCCGCTCCTCTGCCCAGAGACCCCCTCAGACCCATCCTTCCACTCGCAGGACCGCCAAGGCTGCAGTCCTGGCCTCCCAACACAGGGGGCCGCCACCTGGCTCAAGCCATGCCTGGCTGGAGGAGTGTTTCTACAGGCTGGGCCCGGCCCCCTCCCACAGGCCCAGTGGACCCCACAGCCAGTCCAAAACAAAATCTAGAGTCTACAACTTCTGCCCACGCCTCGGAAACAGCCTGCCCAGGATTGGCAGCCCCCAGCCTGGTCCACAGATGCTGGACAGGAGCTCATTGGACAGATGCCCGCCTGGCCCCCAGACGGGAAGAGACTGGGCTGGGAACAAATCCCTCGTCCCAGGCCCGGGGAAGAGAATGGACTTTAAACTCGAGTGCACAAGTGCCAGCAGGCTGGCTGGATGGCGGAGCGGCGCCGGCTCGTAGACCACTGAGCTTTCAAGTCAATGATTTCAATCGGACTGTCGGCACCGGAAGTCCTTCCCACCGGGACTGGCACCCCCTGCAGGGCGTGTGTGTACGGCCACAGTGGACACTCATTCAGGGCTGGGCCAGGATTCATTTGGCACCTGGGTCACTGCCTGCTGGCTGTGTCTAATGTGTGTAGTGTGTAATGTGTGTTTGTGTGTGTGCGCAGGTGCTGCGTTTCTGTGGCCCGGTGCTGCCCGTGTACATGGCGGTCAGTGTGCTGCTGCCCTGCGAGGGACAGCTGCTCTCCCTCCTGCACTCAGGTGAGACTGAGGGTGCTGAGGGTCTGCGCTGGTGCTGTGATTGAGTGCTGTTTTGCTGTGCAGTAGTGCTGTGCTTTAGCGCTGTGTCGCTGTGCTGCGTTGTGCTGTAATGCTGTGTCAGTGCTGTAGCGCTGTGTCACAGTGCTGTCACCGGGCGGTGCAGTGACCTGTGTGTGTCTGGGTGGCAGGCCGTCCCATGGAGATGTCTGAGACCCTGGGAGGAGCTGCCCGGCTCTACAGAGTGGAGCTGCTGGCCTCACTGCTGCACCTGCTGCTCAGGTGAGTCTGAAACCTGGACACAGAGACACACAGAGACACACAGAGACACACAGAGACACACAGAGACACACAGAGACACACAGAGACACACAGTCTGAGAAGATGATGTTTCGTGACAGTGACAGTCCAGCCCTGCCAGCAGCGCAGACGGGAGTCATTTGAGTTGGTAGCCTGGGGCGTTCCTGCAGGGTCTGCCATTCTGCCCCAGTGCCCCCCCACATCCTGAGCCGTCCCACCCCCTACACTGATGTCTATAAATAGCCCTGCCCTGGGGAAAGTGCACTGGCTGCCCTGAAACATTGATGGGTCCAGTCAAGGTGATACTCGGCCTCCTGCTCCCCAGCTCTACTGTTTTGGTTGTTTTTCAGTTTGAGTCTTATTTTATATTTACCGTTCTGTGCCGTGCTGTGCTCCGGTGTGCTTCCCTGATCTCCCGTGTCTCTGTGCTGCAGGCTGAGCTGGTTCCAGGCAGGCTGGTCTACTCTGGGGCTCCCCCCGGTGGACGCTCTGCCCCTGCTGGCCCCGGACGTGGGTGCGCCCCCTGTCCCCGAGCCCCTGAGCCCTGCGGAGGGCTGGACGCGGCCGGTCTTGCTGCTGCTGCTGTTGCTGGGCGCGGCTGTGGCGTTCTGGGGGGGAGCCCTGATCCGCCTGGCCCTGCGGCTGCTGGCCCTGTTGCTGGGGCCCCTGCACAGGCAAGACCAACACACCGACCACCCCCCCACCCCCTGTTGTCACTGACATCACCCTCGGCCCTGAGCTCTAAGTTCCCGGACGTTCCCTGTGCCGTGGCATCGTGGCTGTCCCACTGATGTGACCGGCCCCCACCCTGGGACATCACTGCTACGACATCATCAGTTTCTGACTTCACTGCCTTCCCGACCTATTACACTGACCCTCATGCACACCAGCCCCCCATGACATCATAGCTATGACATCATTGTCATGACATCGTCACCCTGACTGTTCCTTTATTGTTTTTAACCCCACTTCCCTGTCTCCTCTCCATTTTACATTTTCCTCAACAATTCAGCCGTGTTTATAACAGTGTCTGTCCATGTCTGTCCGCCCTGCAGGCCCTGTGTCGACCCAGAGAGCTGGCACCTGGGCTTCCGCACGCAGATGGCGCTGAGCCTCACTCTGGGCCTAGTTGCTTGGGCTACTTGCGGGGCGCTCGCCCTTGCCACCGTCTACCTGCTGTACCTGTACAAGGTGAGGTCTCTCTCTCTCTCTCTCTCTCTCTCTCTGTGTGCTGCTGTTTGCTGAAGACCTCCTGTCTGTCCCCAGGTCACCCGGCTCATGATGACAGAGAGAACACTGAAGCACGTCCTCAACCTGGTGAGGGCTGGTGACTGTGTGTGTGTGTGTGTGTGCGTGTGCATGTCTGTGTGTGTCTATCATGTGCGTGTGCGGGTGCAGGTCTGTACATACTGTCCTGTACTGTCTCTTGGCAGCATATAATTTAGTAGTGTTACCCTGCACCTCCTCCACCGTGCCTCCTGGACATTGTACTGGACGTTGTCAGATGTCCTCTGTCCACTGACTCCTGTCCTCCTCTCTCTCGCTCTCACTCCTTAGGCTCCCCAACAGACAGCCACCCCAGCAGGCGGCGGTGAGGTGGGGGGGCCGCAGCAGGGGCAGGGGGGGTGTAATGGTGTCCCTCTGTTGACGGTGTCGGCGCTGGAGGAAGTGCAAGACAATCTGAGGCTGCAGCTCAGCCTGTCCAGCCTGCTGGCCCCCCCCGCGCTGCTCGCCGCCCCCTCCCTCATACACTGGCTCCGGCGGCTCAGGTAAAAAGACCCCCCACTCTCTCTGCACCCCCGGTCCCTACAATACAATACAATACAATACAGACGGCTTTTCACTTAAGATGATTTAAAAGGCAGATTATCAATGAACTCTTCTTCAATATACTCTTCATCCAGTCAGGGTTACACGCACGCGCACACGCACACACACAGGGGCTCCACTGTCTGTCTGTTCAATACAGGAACCCGTTCCCCCCCACAGGTACTCGCTGCAGCTCCAGCCTGACCCCTGCTGGCCGTCCGCTCTGCCTCTGGTGGTGTCGGCCGCCCTGCTGATGAACTGTAACACACACACACTGCGCCGCAGGTACCGCAACACTGTGTGTCATGTGCATGTTTGATCATGTTGTGTGTGTGTGTTTATAACTGTGCATATAACAATGTGTATAACAGTGTGTATGTGTATAGTAGTGTGTATATATAAAACTGTGTGTGTGACTGTGTATTAAAGTGTGTGACTGTGTGTGAGAGTGTGTGTGACTCTGTGTGTGTGTGTGTGTGTGTGTGTGTATAATGCCGGGGTCACACTACACGATTTCTACAATCCGACCAGATTTTGTGAACAGTGGGCAGCTCACACTTAACGACTATTTTGCACCGAATTTGTGTCGTGAAGGAGCACACACTACACGATCGCTTAAGTACAAGGACACACACTATACGACTGATCTGACATCCTTGTAGTGGCGATCTACGTCACAGCCTCCAAATCTCGCAGAAACACGCGTGATCCACAGAGAAAAGGTCAACAAACGCGGACGTGCACATGTACAGGTCATGTTTGTGTAGCGCAGATCTGCGCTGCTCCACCAGTGGGATCAGTGGATTTCTGCAGATCTGCGCAAAACTGCAGAAAGAACAGGACCACAAGCCGCTGCTGCTGTTTGTGTTCGTGTGTGCAAACAAACACAAAAAGCATATAGTATTTTAAAATAACCTGCCCCGAAACAACCATTGGTATTTAAGTATTTTAATAAATACGTATGGAAATCTTATTCTCCTGTCATGTTTATTCTTCTGTTTCTTTCCTCTTCTTCAGTCAGCTCGGCTCTCATTGGCTGCTGATCACGTCACTCCCCACGATCGGCGCCAATCGAGTCGTAAATATTAAACGTTTAATAAAATCGTAGGGGCTCCGACAAGCTTCCGATCTGTCGTGAGGGCCAAATCGGGCTGAAATCGGGCTTAAAATGGTGTAGTGTGACTGTGTGTGTATAACAGTGTCTATAACAGTGTGACAGTGTGTGTGTTTGTGACAGTGTGTGTCTATGACAGTGTCTATGACAGTGTGTGTGACAGTGTGACTCTGTGTCCCGCAGTACGCTGCTGTCCCTGAGCTGCCGGCTGCAGTTGCCGTTGTGCGTCGCAATGGTGACCTTCTCCCTGCAGCACCTGTACAGAGTGACCTACTTCCTGTCCGCGTCGCTCGGCCTGTACGCGCTGTGCTGCCTCACATAGCGCCCTGCAGGCTGTGCTGCTCACACGGGCCCCCTAGTGGCCCTGTTGCGGGGCTCCTGCCACCGGCGCCGGTGTCCAGCGTCTCTCTGAGATAACACCCCGACACGCACCCCAAAACAGGGTCTGTGATCCGAGTGTCTGTACAGGGATTCATATTGTTGTTGTTATGATTATGTTTATTATTATGATTATTATTATTGTTAACAGGTGTGTTTCTCTTGCCTTCCTCTCTGTGGCGCTGAGCTGCACAGAGCTGCTCAACCTCACTGTAACCTGGTGCTTTATTTCTCCTCTGTTCCTCTCCCCTCCTCCGTCTCTCGGTGTGGAAACGGAGGTGTGGAACTGCCAATCGCAAAAAATACAGTCCGTGTCTGTCTGTGCCTCCCACACCCGCTGTGTAACGGGCAAGGGCCCTATACAGTTGTTGTTGAACTATATTATTTGATCTCATTGTTTATATTTGTCTGTGGGTGTTGTGTGTAGTGTGTCTCCAGTCCAGTCCAGTCAAGTCCATTACTGGGTCTTCTGGTTTTCATTACAGCTCTGAATGTCTTAATTGGACCAGTTACTGTTTGCCTCATTAGGACGGGTCAGCTGATCTCCCGGGCCGCTCTGCTCAGTGAGTGGACGGCTCTGTGGGACTGGGGCTGCAGAACACAGCCAGACTGTATCTGCTGTCAATCACAGTGCTGTTCAGAGACCCCCCCCCCACACACACTACAGCCTTTGGGGCCAACTCAGCACTGAGGAATTGACTAAGACACACTCTCACACACACACACTCACTAACACACTCGCACACAAATACCAAGAAAGAAAGTAACAGAAACTGAATGTATCTTCGGCAGCAGAGACTCTGGCCCCCTGGCCCCATGGCCCTCGCGCTCCCCAGCCGTCTCCCAGACCCCAGTGCCACACGAATCACGATGAACTGACACTCCACCAAGATGGCGGCCGGGATCCAGTCCCTCGCCAACCTGGATCCCGATGTGAGCCGACGAACGACACGCAGCGCTGCTCCTTGCACCGAGCGCCGCCCTCTCCCCTCCGAGCGAGAGAGACTGTGGGAGAGGACGCCGGCCTGGGAGTCTTGTAGTCCTCAAACTGAGCTCTGCCCCTGCGCAACATGGCGGCAGGCTGCGTCCCCCGTGCTGTTGTCCGTCAGTGGTGTATTAGTGGTGATACGCTAGATTGTGCCGGTGTGAACAATGTGACCTTATCTGTTATTACAGTGTTTGTTTATTTATTTATTTTCGGTTTGGGTTTGTTTCTGTCGACACACAGCTCTGTGTGTTGTAAACCCCTCTACACTGTCTGCACTGTGAGCTGCCCACCCCCGTCAGCGCATTGGCTGGGACCCCCCGAGCCTCACACCCACTGTCTTGGGGGGCTGCGCAGCCGGGACCCCGCTCTCTGGCTGCTTTTAGTTTAGACGCTGCCTCCCTAGGAGCCGAGTGGACCAACACTGTGACCCCCCGAAATGCAGCTCCTCCGCCACGTCCTTATCTCTACGAACAGCCAGTGCCTTGAGCAGAAATGCCAGATCTATCTGCCCCCCCCGGGGAGAGTGCGATCTCCCCTAGCAAGTCCCCGCCGCCGCACAGGTGTGCCTGGCAGTGAATTCGTGGGGCGGGGTGAGGAAAATCTGAATGAGAACAGAGTGACTAACGACAGAGATGTTTGTTTAAATAATGTATCTGTTCCCTTGTCTCTGTTTCTGAGAAAGGGACGTGCTTCCCGGTACCCTCAGATCATAAGTTATTGATGGCAGATCCAGCGTGGCCGTCCCTGGGAAGTCTCTCGCCCCTCTCTCCTCAGTGTCTCTGACCTTTCCGCTCCCCTCCTCCACAGCCGGGCTGCTGGGACCCTACTCACCCATTGTCGCCCTGGATGTGTGCACTGTGTGTCTTCACAGGCTGCAGTGTGAATGTATTCATGTGAGAGAGAGAGAGAGAGAGTGTGAGTGTGTGTGATTGAATGCGGTAATTATAATACAGGGTCTGTGTCCGTGGCCAGTTGAGACCCACCTGTGTGCAGGTGTGAGATGGCATGTTTGAGCGTGTGATGGCGTGTTTGCGTGTGCCATGTCCGTGCTCATCAAACACCGTGAATGTCAACTGTGAATAGACCTGTATCAGCTTAACTCTGTGAACTATTATGATCACTACGATTATTATTATTTCAAATATGGAGTGAAACGTATGTTTTTTAATTCTTCTTATTGCTCTGACAGTGGCACGCGAGTGTGCAGTGTCTCTGGCTGGCCGTGGACGGTTGTTGTGATCGCTGTTGGACCGTGTGGATCAGGGCCCACTTGTTCAAACCCCTTAATTAGTGAACGGATTGAAGCCTGGAGCCAATCGAATCTCTGCCCTGCCCTCAAAGCCACAGAGCACCAAACCGTGGCACATTGTGTGATGTCTGAGCGGGAGAAAGTGGCTTCTGAGCGGGAGTTGAAACGCAAGAGGGGCTCCAGTTTGGAGATTGCGATGTGGGGCAGGACAGGATTCTGGTCTGGATCCAAAATGAATGTCACATACGCAGCTTTGCCCTGAACTGCCCGGCTGTATTGGGTTCAGTGTGCACAGGCACGAGAGAGAACCGCTGAAGCGCTGACAGACAGATGTGCCGGGGTGCCGTGTCTGTGCTGTTGTGTGCTGGCTGAGCTGCCCCTACGATCACAACAAACCGCTCATCTTTAACACGTCGAGGATGAGGGATGATCTTTATTATTTTCATATATAAATTTGACCCTTTACTACAAACCTGTTTCATCTATAATCCTAGAAATTAACCTCCCCACTGATTTTGGTTTGAGACTACAGTATATTTTGAATATATCCCAGGTCTTTAAAATCTACAGGAGGCCAATTTTTGTGGATGAAAAACATAAGTATCACACCTCATCTTCTATGTATGACATAGATATATATTTATGTGTGTTTAACATATATATCTATTAATATATATGTTCTGTAAGGGCCAGCAGGGTTCGCGGGTGTCGGCTCGCGTTGGTTTGGTTTAAGATTTGTTTTTAAATACTGTTATTGTTTATTTTACTACTGTGCCATTCCTGTGCACTAATGCTGTCGTTCTATACAAAAAAATATTAATTAAAAAAATAACTGATTATTAATGTAAGTTGTCGAGGCCCCTGTTTTCCAGGCAGCTCAGCCCTTTGGGAAGGGGAGGTAAGCTGGGACTGTACACACAAAGCATATAAATATACACTATACACACAACACACACACACAACACACAACACACACCACAACACAACACCGCCACTGACTGGCATAACCCGGTCAACTGCTGGATCTTCTACAGGCCCAGTCACTCACTTCATTAAAAACCTGTTGAGCTGAGAGTCTGCTGTGGGGAGAGGAGGGGATTAGTGAGATGGAGGGGTGAGAGAGGAGAAAAAAAGGGAGAACGAAAGATGTAGAGGGGGAAAGAGAAAGGGATGATCACACACAGGGATGAAGAGAATGAAAGAGGGAGCCCAAGAAAGCAAGATGAGACGGTGGGGTGACTAGGGGGCAGATGGTGTTTTTAGAGCGAGGTGAAGACGGGGAGGGGAAGAGAGGAGGAAAACATGGAGAGAGACTGAGAAATAGTAGGAAGTAGGAAGCAGAGTCCTGCCGCTCTCCTGTCCGTCCCGTCCGCCCCGGGTTCGAGGGAGAGGCAGGCAGGGCGGGCGCAGTATGATGAGGGGTTAAAGCACGTTCCTCTGCAGTCCCACGGCAGCCAAAAACACGCATGTGTCTGTGTGTGCATCGTGCCTTCATTACGGGCCACAAACCAATCTGTATATCCTAGCCGTGAGGCGGGTTAGTGCATCTCCATGGGTGAGGTGGAGACAGACGGACAGATGGGTGGACAGACGGGCGGGAGCGGGACACTCGGGCCTTTATCTTGCAAATGCCGAAGTCCTCAGAAACACTGACTGCGAGCTGACAAGACGCCAGCTCATATCCATTGTGAACGCACCGTCCACGCTGCTGTTTTAATATTCCGTGGGGAAACAGATTGCAGAAACAAAACCAAAGCGATAAGCTAATTATATATTAAGATAAAAACTCCCAAATAAAGAAACCTGCTTCTTAATAAAGAGGAATAAAAGAAAGTGCAGTTGTTATCGGGAGCCTGGCGGCGCCGTGTCGTTGGTACGAGAGAGGCACCCGCTGACCTCCTCCCACTCGGCCCGTATCAGAGGAGCGGCAGAGCGGTCCGGGAGGGAGAGGGATTTCATTAGATTAAACTCCCATCAAACACACGCACTGATACACTCACAGATACAGAGGCAAAATGACGCATGCAGACACACAGTAATGACCCTCCTCTCCTCAATATCAGATAAATGAGTTTGTGTCATAATTGCCATTTATGTCCGTTGTTAATCAGCGGGTCTGATGTACGCAGAGGCCCGACAACATCAATCACGGCCGGGTGGAGGGAGAGAGAGCGGGGCAGGGAGGGAGAGAAGGAGGGAGCGAAGGAGAGGGTGTTGTGTACACACTCACACACACAGACACACAAAAACACACGCACTGTCTCCCTCGCACACACACACACAGACTGACACACACATTTACACGCACACAAAGACTCCCTCTCTCTCTCACTCACACACACACACACACACGCCCCTCGCTCAGACAGTATAAAGAGGGGGAGTCAAGTCTCTGACAACAGACAAGCTCTCCCTCCCTCTGTCTCTCTCGTTCCCTTGTTCCCTCTCTGTCTCTCTCTCTCTCTCTCTCTGTGTCACTTTCTTGCACGCCACTTTCTCATTTTCAGCCTCTCACTCTTCCACAGTCAGCAGGACACAAAGGAGCTGAGCAGGTGAGTGTGACTGAAAGAGTGAGAGTGTGAATGAAAGTGAGAGTGTGAATGAAAGTGTGAACGAGGGAGAGAGCTGCCTAAAGCTAAACTGGTAAACTGAGCGAGTACTGCTTGAACCCCTGGGGTGGGGGGGACAGATCCAAGGAGGCATTTTGTTCGCTTTAGCCCCCCCTGTCCCATCCAGAATAATACTCACTGCTGTTTCTCTGACAGGATGGCTGAGAGGTCAAAGGTGACAACCTAGCAGGAGTTACAGCTGTGCAACAGACAGGCAAAGAAAAATAAATCGATAGACTGTCTTTCACTGAAGTGCAGTTTTCAGATTGTAATTCAGGGGAGGGGGGGTGTGTTTTAAGGACAGCAGATTCCTCACTGGCCTCACTAATCTCACAGGTTCCAGAGGCAGGTGTCCAGTATTTTGCTGTCCAGTCCATTCTGTGGTGTCCAGTCTGTGGGGACCAGTCTGTGCTGTGTGGCGTCCAGTCTGTGAGGACCAGTCTGTGCTGTGTGGTGTCCAGTCTGTGGTGTACAGTCTGAGCTGTAAGATGTTCAGTCTGTGGGGACCAGTCTGTGCTGTGTGGTGGCCGGTGGTGCCTTCATGCCGTCACCCTGTCTATGGCAGTGATGGTCGTGTCTGCTGGTCACCCCTCCTGTCAGATTGTGCCTCTAAACTACAGTGACCTTCAGAGGAAAGCAGAAAAAACTCCTGCCCAGGCCTGACAGAGACTGTGACAGTATGTGTGTGGACTACTGGCGTTCGCAGCCTATGGTTCAGTTCCTCCCACAAATGTTCTTCTGTATTATTCTGTATTGAGTTAACACGTGTCAGATTCCTGCACTGTGCTGAACTGCACTGCCCTGCAATGTGCTCTGTCCCGCAGCGCCCTGCTGTCCCATGACGATGCTGTGTATGCGCGTCCTGGCACTGTGTCTGACCGCCGCGCTGATCGCCCCCGAGCGCGCCCTTCCCCAGGGGCCGCCCGACCGCTGGACGTCACTGGACAACCCCCGCAACAGAGACCTGGTGAGGAGAGAGGGAGAGAGGTGGAGAGAGAAACGGGAGACAGATGGGGAAAGAGAAATGGAGTCAGCTGACCATCTCTCTCTCTACCTCCTTCTCCCTCTCTCGCTCCATCTCCCTCTCTCCCTCTCTCTCTCTCTCTCTCTCTCTCTCTGTTTCTCAGTTTTTCCGGACCCTACAGGCCTATTTCATTCGTCGGGGTGTGGACGTGGCCAAGGCCCCCGGACGATTTCCCGGGCCGACTGGGCGAGGGGGCAACTCTGCCAACTCCCTGTACGGCCCCGACCCGGTGAAGTCGGCGTTCACGGATTACCAGGATAACAAGGATGCCTTCACAGCCTTCCTGCAGGGCTGAGGAGCTGGGGAAAGACAGGGGTGAGAGAGGGCACAGAGTGAGAGAGGGGTGAAAGAGGGAAGATGAGAGGGGGACACTGGGGAGTATAATCATATTGATTATAATATTTGCCTTAAAGACATCTCAATTCAATGTTCAATTTAAGGTGCTTTATTGGCATGATTTACAGTTGGTACAGTGAGTTATGGCAGTGCTGCCAAAGCAATTATACACTCTGTGGAAATAATATTAAAAAGACTAAAATAATAATGAAGAATCTGTCTCTCTCTCTCTCTTTCTCTGCAGATGCTGTGAGTGTCGGCGTGTGTGGGGGGGCCCTGCTGGGCAGGTGTAGCACGGGCGGCCTGGAGCTTTTCTATTGGTTGAAGAGGAGTCTCTTCATTGGTCGGCGGATTTCCTCTTGTATTTATCGTGCCCTGTCTATTTGTTTCTTTAATAAAATATACGTCTAATTTTTGCACTGGCTCTCTCCTCTCGGTGTGTCTTGCAGCCAACACGGCATCTCCACACACGGTCTGACCCAGACAATAATCAGAACACAAATAACACATGGAAGATATTGTGTCTGCATGATGCAACACTTTACCATCATCCATGATCGACATGTATTATTTTATGTTAATGTGCAGAAGCAGGGAAACTATAAAATGAAGTTAAGCAGTCTTTCACGATCATTATAATTATTATGATGTTATTATTCAGTCACTAACTCCTACCTCAGCTCTTGCACTGACTGATGAATGTTTGTAAAGTCATTCTGCAGTAGGTTGTGTGTTTGTTTTTTATACCCAGAGTCCAGTACAGGACAGGACTGTAGTGTTACATAACAAAAGCCTGTGCCACAGATTATAGTTTTTAGACCATATGTACCATAGTGTAGTAACAGCATTCACAGCCCAGCACAAGACGTCGCCCTTATAAAGAGCTTCTGCTGCCCTCTGGTGTGCAACATGCTGTCAATTCACCGCGTCCTCACCAGTCCCACTCTCTAATTTTCAGCTGAGAATTTAATCCGCTTTGCGCTCTCGCCAAATCCTCTGAAGGAAAACCACAATCCATGACTGCAGAATGTGTTACGAAACTCTGACAAACAGGTCGCTGTGTCATTTTAGAAGGACAAGACACTGAAGGCGCTTCCTCCAAATTCATACAGTATCTGTAAAACCTCCGACACACACAGGCAGAGAACTTGACAAAGATACACAATGCTTCTTCATGTGCACAATAAAGCCAAGACAAAAATATACTATCGGTTCTATAGTACAAAATCCACTTAAAACATTTCTGGTCACTGTTTCCCCCTGTATCACTCTTTTGTATGGCAGTTTCCCTCTGTATCACTCTTTTGTATGGCAGTTTCCCTCTGTATCACTCTTTTGTATGGCACAGTTTTCCCCTGTATCACTCTTTTGTATGGCACTGTTTCCCCCTGTATCACTCTTTTGTATGGCAGTTTCCCCCTGTATCACTCTTTTGTATGGCAGTTTCCCTCTGTATCACTCTTTTGTATGGCAGTTTCCCTCTGTATCACTCTTTTGTATGGCACAGTTTTCCCCTGTATCACTCTTTTGTATGGCACTGTTTCCCCCTGTATCACTCTTTTGTATGGCAGTTTCCCCCTGTATCACTCTTTTGTATGGCAGTTTCCCCCTGTATCACTCTTTTGTATGGCACTGTTTCCCCCGTATAACTGTTTTGTGTAACACTGTTTCCCCCTGTATCACTCTTTTGTATGGCACTGTTTCCCCCTGTATCACTCTTTTGTATGGAACTGTTTCCCCCTGTATCACTCTTTTGTATGGCACTGTTTCCCCCTGTATCACTCTTTTGTATGGCACTGTTTCCCTCTGTATCACTCTTTTGTATGGCACTGTTCCCCCCTGTCTCACTCTTTTGTATGGCACTGTTTCCCCCTGTCTCACTCTTTTGTATGGAACTGTTCCCCCCTGTCTCACTCTTTTGTATGGCACTGTTTCCCCCTGTATCACTCTTTTGTATGGCACTGTTTCCCTCTGTATCACTCTTTTGTATGGCACTGTTCCCCCCTGTCTCACTCTTTTGTATGGCACTGTTTCCCCCTGTCTCACTCTTTTGTATGGAACTGTTCCCCCCTGTCTCACTCTTTTGTATGGCACTGTTTCCCCCTGTCTCACTCTTTTGTATGACACTGTTCCCCCCTGTCTCACTCTTTTGTATGGAACTGTTCCCCCCTGTCTCACTCTTTTGTATGGCACTGTTCCCCCGTCTCACTCTTTTGTATGGCACTATCACACTCTTTTGTGTACATTCTCGGACACACTTTCAATAGCAATGTTTAAAATACTGTTAAAAGGTATCTGAATATAGAAGCACCATCTGAGTTTGAAATACGCAAACATTGACACATTTTAAGAGTGAACGGAGACTTACTGAAATGGTTTAATCCAAATGATTCTAATAAAGAAGAACGTCACAAGACAGGATTGCTGTATTTAAAGGTTTGTGTTCATTAAGTTGTGACTCTTTATCCGTACGTGTGAACTGTCTTGCAGAAAGCAGCGGATGTCCGATGGCTGCGATTGGTTGAAGGTACAGACGTGCCGCTCCTTCCCTCTGGAATTCCCTCCCAGAGACTCCGATACAACTTCTCATTTTAAAATCACCGCAGACATCTTTATTCAATACTGCGCTTGGTTCTCTGTAATGCATTTCATTCTATTTTATTTTATTTTGTGCTGCATTTCTGTTTGTGTTTATCTTCCTGTTTTGACACCTCATTATGAAAAGTACATTAATAACTTAATGCATATTATTATACATAATATACAGCAAATAATAGTTCTAATCAATACCTTGTCATCATCTACTGTTCCTCAGTATTAGTATTGTTTTAAAAGTATAATTTAACTTGCTTTTCAAGTATTAAGATGGGAGTTTGGGTGGAAGACACACAATGAAGAGAAATCTATGGTTTGAGCTGCTGGAGGTGAAAACTGTATAAGCGCCGACCCACACGCACAGGACCCGACCCAAGACGGGCTCTGCTGCTCTCACTGAGTCCGCCCTGTGCTGTGCAGTGGAGATGAGGCCGGTGACAGAGGAAACACGGAACGAGTCGTTATAGAAGCAAAGAGGTTTATTTTGTTGCATTGAATTCCCTGCCGTCTGTGAGAAGAGCCGTCTTCTGGAAGAGCGCCGAGTCCTGTGTGCCGGACTCTCCGGGTGCCGGACTCTCCGGGTGCCGGACTCTGAACGACTAAGGACTTGTGCTAGTGCAGAGCTCGTATGGTCCTGAACAGTGTGAGTAGAGGAGCCTGTGCTTCATAAACTGATAAGAAACAAAACGTGCCTAGCAGTGTCTGACCATAATCACCAGTGGTTTGATTGACAGATTCGGTTTGTATCTTAGAGACGTTCTGCACGATAAAATGTTTATTGCTCACCTTGTGAAGCACGTGTGCGAAGCGTTTAAAAGACATATATTATTCTGCACAGGAGCCGTGGGGATTGGGCGGTGTTGACGTCTCCTTTGTGTGAAGAGAAAGCAGCAGAGCTGTGATGCATGATGCATGGTCCAGATGAATGTAATGAAGTGAATCATGCTGGTCGTGTCTGCTCTTGTCGTTGAGTAAACACAGCGGTGAAAAACAGCTGTGATGTAGTTCTGATCACACTCGGGCAGCAGCGGCAGGGATGGACACAGGGGCAAGTATGGGGGACATTGAGGGACATCGAGGGACAGGTGTATGAAAACAGGGCGCCTCAGTCGGGAGCTTTATTGAGATTTGACGGGAAACTGTTCTCGGCTTCACGTCGATGTGGAAAAGCGGAGTCGGAAGAGAACACTTACTGAGTTCTGCGCGCTCAGTGGAGAGAGAGAGAGAAACGCACAACTGACAACATGAAACAGTTGACAACTTTTATTAAGAATTTACTTGTCTGTGTGCAAAGTTGTATTACGTTTGCCTTATACACACACACACAGATGGGGGCCCAAAAAGGCCATAATACATCGCATTGCGTGCATACTATATTGGGGTGTGTGTGTGTGTGTGTGTGTGTGTGTGTGTGTGTGCCATATCGGCGGGGCAGGACTAGAGGGACACAACACTGAGTGACTGAGCCATGTCCCTGAGCAGGACAGTACCGAGGAGTGACTCAGTGCTGAACACACTTGTCCACGGGTGCCACACGGGGCGCCACTTGTGTCACACAATCCCGTGCACAAAAGCGCTTTTGTGCAGCAGAACACATTTCCTGCCACGAAATGCAAAAGATCTGTAATTAATGGACAGAATTATGAGATAGGGTTTTCATTCCGTCCACGAAATGAAATGCAGCTTTTACATTCAGTGCACAAAATGTGGTTTTGCTCATATAATATTATGGACACAACTTTGATAATTCGTCCGTCCACAGAAGGCAAAGTACATTTGTTGGACACTGGACATTTGTCCTAAAAATGTACTTTGCCTTCTGTGGACGGACGAATTATCAAAGTCGTGTGGCACCCGTGGACACGTGTGTTCAGCACTGAGTCACTCCTCGGTACTGTCCTGCTCAGGGACATGGCTCAGTCACTCAGTGTTGTGTCCCTCTAGTCCTGCCCCGCCGATAAGGCACACACACACACACACACACACACACACACACCCCAATATAGTATGCACGCAATGCGATGTATTATGGCCTTTTTGGGCCCCCATCTGTGTGTGTGTGTATAAGGCAAACGTAATACAACTTTGCACACAGACAAGTAAATTCTTAATAAAAGTTGTCAACTGTTTCATGTTGTCAGTTGTGCGTTTCTCTCTCTCTCTCCACTGAGCGCGCAGAACTCAGTAAGTGTTCTCTTCCGACTCCGCTTTTCCACATCGACGTGAAGCCGAGAACAGTTTCCCGTCAAATCTCAATAAAGCTCCCGACTGAGGCGCCCTGTTTTCATACACCTGTCCCTCGATGTCCCTCAATGTCCCCCATACTTGCCCCTGTGTCCATCCCTGCCGCTGCTGCCCGAGTGTGATCAGAACTACATCACAGCTGTTTTTCACCGCTGTGTTTACTCAACGACAAGAGCAGACACGACCAGCATGATTCACTTCATTACATTCATCTGGACCATGCATCATGCATCACAGCTCTGCTGCTTTCTCTTCACACAAAGGAGACGTCAACACCGCCCAATCCCCACGGCTCCTGTGCAGAATAATATATGTCTTTTAAACGCTTCGCACACGTGCTTCACAAGGTGAGCAATAAACATTTTATCGTGCAGAACGTCTCTAAGATACAAACCGAATCTGTCAATCAAACCACTGGTGATTATGGTCAGACACTGCTAGGCACGTTTTGTTTCTTATCAGTTTATGAAGCACAGGCTCCTCTACTCACACTGTTCAGGACCATACGAGCTCTGCACTAGCACAGAGTCCGGCACCCGGAGAGTCCGGCACCCGGAGAGTCCGGCACACAGGGAGTCCAGCACCGAGAGAGTCCGGCACCGAGAGAGTCCAGCACCGAGAGACTCCAGCACCCAGGGAGTCCAGCATATATAGTGTAGCTCAGTATATAGTGCATCTCAGCATATATAGTGCGTCTCAGTATATATAGTGTGTCTCAGTATATATAGTGCGTCTCAATATATATTGTGCGTCTCAGTATATATAGTGCGTCTCAGTATATATTGTGCGTCTCACTATATACTGTGCGTCTCACTATATATTGTGCGTCTCACAATATGCTGAGATATATACTGAGATACACAATATACTGAGACACACTATATACTCAGCTGTCACTGTTGTCGTGAGGCGCAGCTCACACTACTACTGCGTTTACTCGCGTGGGGAGGAGCACTCTGGAGGAAGTGCTGCAGGCACTTAGGGGAAGCCGGCCAGGGACTGTTCTGCCGAAATCTGGACTCCCCGATCAGGGTCGCTCAGAAGGCAAGAGAGAGCTGTGAAGAGAGAGAAACCTGCTGTAGATACATCTTGCTTTGCACATTCACCAATAAATGACAGGGTCTTGTAGTGAAAGTCTCAAATCAAGAGCTACCCAGTGCTATGGTGTCACAATGGTGCATCAGGTGTTATTTTGGATTGTCAATATCATTGGGGCATCAAAGCAATCAAAAATCTGATCACAGTTGCAGGAATGATCCATCAAACACTGAGCCAACAGCATAAGGCACAGATTTGTATTTCTTTTGTTAATTTAGTTCCTCATTTCCATATTTTCTTACGTGTTATTGAACCGTGGAACCTTCTTGCACCAAAGCAAGCAAGACCACGGCCCTCAAAGTCATGAACCAGGGACGTCCACTTACCTTTCTTCAGTTTCGAAGCTGCGCAGAAGCTGAAGACGCCGATCCTTTCAAGCAGGGCCCCTGACACAGAAAAACAACAGGTGTGAAACCATGCAAGCTGCTCTACACAGTGGGACACGTTTATTATTTTAGTGCAGGTAAATCAATCAATATTTGTGACAGAGCTCTTACCCATGAACACAGCGGCACTCGCACGTTGGTTAGGCTGGGGGCTCTTGGTGAACTCCAGGGCAACGTCTCGGTACACGGACATCATCCCAGGGAATTTCTCTCTCTACAAGAACAAGAGCAACTTTCAGCAGAAAATACAGGAGGCCACATGGTCCAGACAACAGCCTCGAACGCAGACACACGGCGAGCGGAACTCCATCCAGAGCCCCGAGAGGACACAGCCGTGGACAGCCACTTACCAAGGCAGTGGTCGCATCTCTGATCAAGGGTGTGTAGACGTAGGTGTCTTCACTGAAGTGGTTCTCGAACGCCTTGCTGAAAGCGTAGCTCTCCACAGCTGGAACGCACTTCCTCAGAGTCTGCTGGCAAACCTGGGTGGGGAAGCACAACACAGCCCTGTTCACTGAGGCACCAGCAAGACAGCGGGACAGGGTCATCGCCGAGAAATACAGAGAGAGCTGCTGGTGGCTTTTCTTTGCTCCGAGGTCGTCGGGTTGAGTATACCGTCTTTCCCCCGAAACATTTGGAACCGGTGACCCACATCTCCTAGGGCTCATCCCGCGCTTTAACCGATTGAGCCCCTTATGAGGCCGTTCAAGCACTATTTTGGTAAAGCCGTCCGAGAGCCAAGAGCCTCCTCACAGTCGGTATTCACGGCCCAGCGTTTTTACCTGGGCGACCATTGGACTGGGGTCAAGCAGCTGGAGCAGCAGGCAGGCCATGGAGCCGTGGAGCTGCTTTCGGAGTCCTCTTTTCCCAGACGAAGTCTTCAGCATGGTCCCCAGCAGAAGTACATAGGCCTCGCGGATCTCGGGGTCCTCCTGCAACACAAGCGCAGGACAGACACGGCGATGAAGACCGAATGTAGCCGCGATGTTTCAGAGACAGGTGAGCGAACTGGTCAGTCAGAAATAAAACCCTGTTCTCCACTCAGACCGCACAGAAGAACGTGGTTGTCATATAAAGAAAGGGCAGAGTGAGAGAGAGAAATCATCATCTTTTTGACTGATGAAACCAAGCAAGCAAAGAAAACTCTAATACTCACATGTGCTAGGCCCTCCTTGGCCTTTGGGAACAGCCTGGGGATCAGTTTGTCGGGACAAAACTGGAGGACGGTCCTCAGACAGATGATGGACTTCAGGATCAACGGCTTCCCTTGCACCTTGGGCATGCAAAGGGCGCCGGACAGCTCTGCCATCTCCACCACAGCGTGCTTGAATATCTGAGCAGAGAAGAGGGCCGTGCTCAGCTTCCTTTGACACACTCCTCCAATTCCCCTCATTTTACTCCAAGACCACAGCCCTTATTTCCTCCCCAACCAGGTACAATTTAAGAACACGAAGAAAGAGTCATTTCATATCAAAAATGTAAACCAAGCACTTTATATACAGTGTAATTATATATATTACACCATGTATATAAAAACATATTTCAATACAAACACACATTCATTTTCCTACCAATTACAATGTGAAGAGAACAAAGATGCATGGTGGGTGTGTGTCAGGCTTGCAGACACATCCTGAGAGAGAGGACCATGGCTCTCCTTACCTCACTCACGGGCACAGCCTTCAACCCCTGTACTGCCAGTATGCGGGTCTCCTCCAGGTGGTCCTCACAGACCTCCAGCATCATCTCAATGACCGATGCAAGCAATTTGCGTCCCATCAGACGTTGGTTTTGCAGGAGCTTTGGAGAAGGGAGAGCGGAGAGAGACGGGTGAGTCTGGAGACACCGCCAGCCCCAGCGAGCTTGGACAACAGGTTCTTAGTTTAACACTAACACTGAAGGTGCTGGCACTCACTGTGGAGAAGAAGGCAGCCGCGCAGACCCTCTGGCCTGCGCTCAGCAGGCCGTAGCTCTGCCAAACGCGGTGAACAATTGACGGCAGGATCGGGGCGGCGAACTTCATCAGGGCCCTGTGGATCAACAGCACAGGGATCAGGCTGATCTGTATACGCTTCCTTCTTCTCTAGATAATGATCGTGTTCATCCTGTACTCACGGACGTCTGTAAATCATCCGTTTCTGCTCTGGGCTTAAAGCTTGAGCCCAGCTCGTCTTACCTGGTCAGCAGGGAGATGCCCTCAGTCTCCTGACCTGGTTCCCCCATCAGTGCCCAGGCTTTGTCCTGCTTCATTTGCTCAGCCACTGTGTCCACTTTTCCCATGGACAGCGCCAATTTCAGGTCCTGGATCGCGGCGCTGGAGAGAGAGAGTGAGTCTTGACTGTGCATTGGAGATAAACGGATACACGTTACACACAAAGCTGTTCTGTTCTGGTGCGATGCTCGTGGTGTCCTGGCTCTTCACACACGTTCTTACCTCCTGACACTCAGACCTCCATCCTTGGCTCGGTCCTCAGTGCCCAGGAGAGGCAGCAGGGACCCGATCAGCTCCGAGCAATCCATCTCCAAGTCCCTCAGGCTGTTCTTGGACAGGAGATCCACTAGAGCACGGGCCTGAGCGAGACAAAACAAGAGCAGATTGATTCAGAGTTTAGAGGGTGTAGCGTTATGTTGGGTGTATTTTGATAAGAGCATTCATAGCTCTGAGCTGAAGCACTGATCTAAAGAAGACCTCTCCCCCCAAAGTTATCAGATAACAGTGCACGGTCTCTCTCTCTCTCTCTCTCTCTCACCTGAACCAGTAACTCGCTGCCACAGCTCAACCTACAGCTCTGTTACCAGAACCGGAACCAGGAACCAACTAAGTCTTTGCCGGCAACAGAAGAGTTAAACTGGGAGAAGGAGATTGAGCCGTACGAAGAATTCTTTTAAAGGACTTTATTAAATAAAGAACTTTACAGACTGCGCTGCCCGCCTGTGCCCACCTGATCAATGGAGTTTTACAGCTGGACAATTGACTAAGTCGACTGAATACGAAAGTGTCAGTCATTTAAATAGCTATTGAGTCTTAAGAAACTTGACCCTTGGAACAAACAGGGCCCTGCTTTCCTCAAAGACTTTGTCTTCAAATAAGTACGGTGAGAGACCCTGCTTGCCAAGAAGATTTTGTGCACAACCTTGGAGCCTTCAAACCAGTGGAAAATCTGTTTGGAAAAGACTGTTTCGCAAAACCCCCAACTTCCAGGTGCATCGACTCAGTGGAAGTTCTTGGACAAAGCCGAACCGGACGGCCTTTGTTCCAAACCACACGGACCTCGTGCCGTGTGCTGTTATCTGAGCCCGAAGCCAGAGAGGCCTGTTAATAGACATAAGTTAATAAGACATTAGATTAGTGGTGGCCCTGCCTATCCTTAATCATTGAATAATAATCAGTTAAGGGAAATTGTGGTAACAAGTAATGATAGGATCTTTCTCGGCACCTAAACGTAAATGAGACTGATATTTATATAACGAGAAGTTACCTGACATAAATACTAACCTGCGTAGTTATTTAATGTCTGACTAACAATACTAATGAGAGACTCACCTTCGTCTTACTAACCGGTATTGTAGTCAATGTGTTTATAACCTTTTCTGTTTAACGATTTGTGTTATCATATGCGATCCCATGGTCTTTGATTTGGTCACGGAAGTGATTTGTCTTTGATTTGTTGATCTAGAGTTGAATTTTAATTAGTTTTTCCCTTTTGTATAATTAGTGTAGTGCTACATTTAGTCTTTGTTTTTGAATAAATTTGACAATTTATATCTTTGGAATTGGTGTCTGTGTCCAATTATTACAGAAATTGAGTTCTACAAGATTCCAGGATTCGTGATAAGGTAAATTCACTTCTTTAATTGAAATGTATAAGTGTACCGTACACTACAAGGGACGGGTCTATGCCGTGCCATTGTCACATTGGGTTTTATTAGTCACTCACCGCCACGGCATGACCATTCCTCGCCGACACGATCAGCACCCTCACTGACCAGGGAGCCAGCTTGTTGGGCTCGATGGCCGCGGCCTCAGGTTCCCTGTGCTCAGCAGTGCTCACACCGACCGACCTGACTGGCTGGGGCACGCAGACGGGCAAGCTGGAGTCAGGGGTTGGCATCGGACCCTGCAAGAACCAGAGCACAACTTCTTACTCACAGAGAATGAAAAACAAAAGTTTCCCAGTACAGCACTTTTCATGATGGCACTAAATAAGAGCAAAACAGTTTTAATAATTATAAACACCGCGACTGAAATGTGTACTTTAGTTCAATTATAAGCTGCTGTCACTGTATGATTATTCATGAATCGTGTGTATTTGCCCTGAGTAAGGTAGATTAATAATACTGCAAAAAGTGCATTGTTGGCAGTTATACTATACAAGTCTGGAGTAAGAATAATAAGTTAAGGGAGTCAAGTTGCACAATTTAAAAGCCACAAACTCTCTCCTCAATCAGCTTCAAGAAGGCATATTTACTAGCACATATCTTGATGATGATTACAACAATAATAATAATCGAACCCTTAATTTAAGTAATTTGATTACATTTGACTCTTTAAATTGTGTTATTGATCAACAGTGAGTTCCTTAATAAGATAATACTTCCCTTATACAATTCTATACTTAACTTACTGTTAAAAATAATTAAAAGGCTCTGATTTAGGAAATTAATACTGCAATTAAGGGTTCAATTAAGTAATTGAGAGCTCGGTTGGAACACAAAGCAGCAGGGTATGGTTGCTTCGAGGAAAGGAAAAAGACAGTTATCCTGTTAACTCGGTTATCCAGCTTTACTTTCATTGGGCAAGCATAACTCAACACTTGAAATCTGAAAAAAGTACAAAATACATTATACAACATAAAAGTTTGTTTGTACTTACATTATCATTATCAGACACATCCTCATCCACGTATGACTGGCGGACTCTGGACTCTGTGATGATTAAACCACCGTATCCATGCAGATGCAGACATTCGAAGGCTTGTGACGTAGGCAGCCGCTGGAAAGCAGCGCTACGTCATCACACGCTCATGAATATTCATGAGCACGGCGCCGTACGCAGCTGTTCTAGAAGTCCTCCAGTTTGCGTCATGAAAAGGACAGTTGTGATGGCCATGACGCGCTACAGTTAGGAGCTTGTTGCTCGGTGTTGGGGTGTTCCCTCCGGCCAGGGACAAATATTGTATCAGTGCCTTTGAAACCACAGCAAACATAATGTCTCACAGTCTGTTCAGTGCTGGCAGTGAATCTCTACTCATTATTATTGTCTGCTGATCTCGTCTGTTCAGGGCGCATCTGTTTAAAACGCCACGTTTCTGGGAGCAATGGAGTCGCACATGCGCACTAACACTGTCGGTGCTTTACTCGTTGAAACGCTGGCGAACTGAGGCAGCCAGATAACTTTCAGCATTTCTATACTCGGTTGAAATATCGGCAAAGCGAAGCTGCCGCTGGAGGTTATATGCAATCTAATGAATAAGTGATGCTATCGTTTTTATTAACTAGACTACAGTATAATGCATCCCCAAAACATCAGGCTTTGGTCCGCAACGTTATGTTATGATGTGTTTGTTCGCAGACGCTCTTATCCAGGGCGGCTTTCAACACATAAGCGCATCGCTGCGTGTCTGGCAACAGGGACAATGCAACAGTGATTTGGACCATCATCCCAGACTTCATCAATCAGCACAATTTCCCATCAGACCATTAACATCACCCGAGATCGTCCGACACTTACCCCCAAATACCCCCAAAACAGCCCATCCATAATCAATAGGCTAGCCTATAGTCATTGTGTTTAAACAAGAATAAAAGTAAAAATACGCCACAAAATGAATGAAAATGTGAACTGTTAAAACTGCGCGATGACGAATGCATGTTAACTCATCTTGTATTTTATTCAATACAGTAAAAGTGTCTGAAATAGTGAATCGGTGTAAATCCCTTAATGCATCAATAAAAATCAATACAAATAAAAGGCTGAGTTATCTTTGCATATTCGTATAGTTGTATTTTCGTTTCTGCTTGTCTACATGTGATTTGGTGTTTTTTACAGTGTATGTGTGCTGTGTGTGACGCGGAATGAGTTTAATGTTGATGGTTAAACAGGGTTTCAGAGACACAGTCGCCAGGTGCTGATTATTATTTATGAGGCGCCGTTAGGGACATAATTCACCCCGTGGTACATACACTATACTGAGACACATACACTACATACTGAGACACATACACTATACTGAGACACATACACTACATACTGAGACACATACACTATACTGAGACACATACACTACATACTGAGACACATACACTATACTGAGACACATACACTACATACTGAGACACATACACTATACTGAGACACATACACTACATACTGAGACACATACACTATACTGAGATACATACACTACATACTGAGACACATACACTATACTGAGATACATACACTACATACTGAGACACATACACTATACAGAGATACATACACTATACTGAGATACATACACTATACTGAGATACATACACTATACTGAGACACATACACTACATACTGAGACACATACACTATACTGAGACACATACACTATACTGAGACACATACACTACATACTGAGACACATACACTATACTGAGACACATACACTATACTGAGACACATACACTACATACTGAGACACATACACTATACTGAGACACATACACTACATACTGAGACACATACACTATACTGAGATACATACACTACATACTGAGACACATACACAATACTGAGATACATACACTATACTGAGACACATACACTACATACTGAGACACATACACTACATACTGAGACACATACACAATACTGAGATACATACACTATACTGAGACACATACACTACATACTGAGACACATACACTATACTGAGACACATACACTACATACTGAGACACATACACTATACTGAGATACATACACTACATACTGAGACACATACACAATACTGAGATACATACACTATACTGAGACACATACACTACATACTGAGACACATACACTACATACTGAGACACATACACAATACTGAGACACATACACTATACTGAGATACATACACTACATACTGAGACACATACACTACATACTGAGATACATACACTATACTGAGACACATACACTATACTGAGATACATACACTACATACTGAGACACATACACAATACTGAGATACATACACTATACTGAGACACATACACTACATACTGAGACACATACACTACATACTGAGACACATACACAATACTGAGATACATACACTATACTGAGATACATACACTACATACTGAGACACATACACTACATACTGAGACACGTACACTATACTGAGATGCATACACTATACTGAGATACATACACTATACTGAGATACATACACTACATACTGAGACACATACACTATACTGAGACACATACACTACATACTGAGACACATACACTATACTGAGACACATACACTATACTGAGATACATACACTATACTGAGACACATACACTATACTGAGATACATACACTACATACTGAGACACATACACTATACTGAGACACATAAACTACATACTGAGACACATACACTACATACTGAGACACATACACTATACTGAGACACATAAACTACATACTGAGACACATACACTATACTGAGATACATACACTATACTGAGATACATACACTACATACTGAGACACATACACTACATACTGAGACACATACACTACATACTGAGATACATACACTATACTGAGATACATACACTACATACTGAGACACATACACTATACAGAGATACATACACTACATACTGAGACACATACACTATACAGAGATACATACACTATACTGAGACACATACACAGTACTGAGATACATACACTTCATACTGAGACACATACACTACATACTGAGACACATACACTACATACTGAGACACATACACTATACTGAGACACATACACTACATACTGAGACACATACACTATACTGAGATACATACACTATACTGAGACACATACACTACATACTGAGACACATACACTATACTGAGATACATACACTATACTGAGATACATACACTACATACTGAGACACATACACTACATACTGAGACACATACACTATACTGAGATACATACACTATACTGAGATACATACACTATACTGAGACACATACACTACATACTGAGACACATACACTACATACTGAGACACGTACACTATACTGAGATGCATACACTACATACTGAGATACATACACTATACTGAGATACATACACTAAACTGAGACACATACACTATACTGAGATACATACACTACATACTGAGACACATACACTATACTGAGATACATACACTACATACTGAGACACATACACTACATACTGAGACACATACACTATACTGAGATACATACACTACATACTGAGACACATACACTATACTGAGATACATACACTACATACTGAGACACATACACTACATACTGAGACACATACACTACATACTGAGATACATACACTATACTGAGACACATACACTATACTGAGATACATACACTACATACTGAGACACATACACTATACTGAGATACATAGACTATACTGAGATACATACACTATACTGACATGCATACACTATACTGAGATACATACACTACATACTGAGACACATACACTACATACTGAGACACATACATTATATACTGAGATGCATCCAGTGAGATACAGTGAGGGAAAAAAGTATTTGATCCCCTGCTGATTTTGTACGTTTGCCCACTGACAAAGAAATGATCAGTCTATAATTTTAATGGTAGGTGTATTTTAACAGTGAGAGACAGAATAACAACAACAAAATCCAGAAGAACGCATTTCAAAAAAGTTATAAATTGATTTGCATGTTAATGAGGGAAATAAGTATTTGACCCCTTCGACTTAGTACTTGGTGGCAAAACCCTTGTTGGCAATCACAGAGGTCAGATGTTTCTTGTAGTTGGCCACCAGGTTTGCACACATCTCAGGAGGGATTTTGTCCCACTGCTCTTTGCAGATCCTCTCCAAGTCATTAAGGTTTCGAGGCTGACGTTTGGCAACTCGAACCTTCAGCTCCCTCCACAGATTTTCTATGGGATTAAGGTCTGGAGACTGGCTAGGCCACTCCAGGACCTTAATGTGCTTCTTCTTGAGCCACTCCTTTGGCTGTGTGTTTTGGGTCATTGTCATGCTGGAATACCCATCCACGACCCATTTTCATTCTCACCCAAGATTTGACGGTACATGGCCCCGTCCATCATCCCTTTGATGCGGTGCAGGAGTCCTGTCCCCTTAGCAGAAAAACACCCCCAAAGCATAATGTTTCCACCTCCATGTTTGACGGTGGGGATGGTGTTCTTGGGGTCATTCCTCCTCCTCCAAACACGGCGAGTTGAGTTGATGCCAAAGAGCTTGATTTTGGTCTCATCTGCCCACAACACTTTCACCCAGTTCTCCTCTGAATCATTCAGATGTTCATTGGCAAACTTCAGACGGGCCTGTACATGTGCTTTCTTGAGCAGGGGGACCTTGCGGGCGCTGCAGGATTTCAGTCCTTCACGGCGTAGTGTGTTACCAATTGTTTTCCTGGTGACTATGGTCCCAGCTGCCTTGAGATCATTAACAAGATCCTCCCGTGTAGTTCTGGGCTGATTCCTCACCGTTCTCATGATCATTGAAACTCCACGAGGTGAGATCTTGCATGGAGCCCCAGACCGAGGGAGACTGACAGTTATTTTGTGTTTCTTCCATTTGCGAATAATCGCACCAACTGTTGTCACCTTCTCACCAAGCTGCTTGGCGATGGTCTTGTAGCCCATTCCAGCCTTGTGTAGGTCTACAATCTTGTCCCTGACATCCTTGGACAGCTCTTTGGTCTTGGCCATGGTGGAGAGTTTGGAATCTGATTGATTGATTGCTTCTGTGGACAGGTGTCTTTTATACAGGTAACGAGCTGAGATTGGGAGCACTCCCTTTAAGAGAGTCTCAGCTCGTTACCTGTATAAAAGACACCTGGGAGCCAGAAATCTTGCTGATTGATAGGGGATCAAATACTTATTTCCCTCATTAACATGCAAATCAATTTATAACTTTTTTGAAATGCGTTTTTCTGGATTTTTTTGTTGTTATTCTGTCTCTCACTGTTAAAATACACCTACCATTAAAATTATAGACTGATCATTTCTTTGTCAGTGGACAAACGTACAAAATCAGCAGGGGGTACTTCCACATACACTGAGATTTCACATCCATTTACACTGAGATTTGACTTCCTTTTACACTGAAATTTGACTCCGCATACAGTGAGGTCGGTCATCAGTCACATGTCCGTTCAGCTCCACCCATTAGCCACACGAGCCATTTTTAAGATATAGCGGGAGGTGTATTAGCCAGGGTAGGGGTTTATTTCTTTAAAAATCCAGTTTTATCTGACAAATATGTCCCACTAGAATGAGCTCCGTCTGAATAAACAGTTGTCTCCCGCAATGAGTGATAATTACGACAATGTTGCCCGGCTATATAAGTGTATTGGTGCAGTCCAGTACAATATCGTGTTGTTTCTATTGATCCCCCTGTGTCCCTCCCCTGAGCTCTAACTAGGACTTCACATCTTGTCTGCAATGATTAGCTCACAAGCATGTAGGACCTGGATTTACTGTATTTGTTCTTATGCACTTATGTCATTTTGATCTTGTAATTTGTACTATGTTTTGATCTGTAATTGTATACTGTATTGCACTTGTATAATGCTCTTATGTAGTGTAAGTTGCCCTGGATAAGGGCGTCTGCTAATAAATAAATAATAGTAATATATAATAATAATGAAATGTAATCATGTTGCACTAGAACCCCGGGATTTCTGACTAAACACAGCTGTCCGTATGTAGTGTATGCATTTCAGTATAGTGTATGTACCACTGGGTGAATTATGTCCCTAACAGCGCCTCATAATTATTGCGAGTGTTTCTCTTGGGAACGCCCACACCAGTGACGTCGGCGTTCGGTTCCAAAACCAGTGGAAAAGCGGGCCGGTTCACTAAAGATCAGCTGGATCCCAGGCTGAGCACCGGCTCCATGTCGGTGGAAAACCGCTATCAGATCCCCATCCAGACACCCTCAGAACCTGACATTATCACTTACATAAGATTAAAACTGAGCTACAATTCAGCAACTGATGCAAATTATCCAAAAAACGACAATGACAATTATACAGTGCCAGTGATCGACAGCAGGGGATCAGACTTTGGTTCATACTGTCTGTTGGCTACATCATCACGACGACTTTAGTTCCCATATGATCTGTGAATTCACCTGCCTCATTTTAACATTTAAACTCATCACAGATTACAAATAATATTTGTTTCTGATGGAAGTTGAGCCTCATCCTGACTTAACTACTATTTTCACACTTTAACAGACATGACGCCTACAAATTGGCATACAAAATACATTATATGTTAATAATTCAATAATGAAATTTAATATGAATGATATATACAGTATATTACTCATACATAGTAAATCGTCATGAATAAAGTATGTGTTTTATGTGGCATAACCGTCAGAAGAATGCATAAAAAATGTGTTACATAGCCTACATACACAGCACTAAACCTGGACAAGATGGCGTCTCTGTTTACACAACAAAATGACTGTCGCTCTAGTGATTTTAGCTCTGTGGTGTACAGTGACGCACAGTGACGCACAGTGACGCACAGACGCACAGTCTGAGTGAGCAGCGTCCACGTCCACCCGGAACCACTGTGACCGGGACGTGTTTCTGGGGGGTCGTATTTACATGACGACTGGCGCCTCCTGTCAAAGATGCTCCGGTATGTACGTGCTACTGCCGAGGTGCTCGTATCGCAGTAGTAGTGAGTGAGTATCGCTGGCTGTGGGAGTCATGTCGGGCTTCAGTCCGGAGCTCATCGAGTATCTGGAGGGCAACATCACCTTCGAGGAGTTCGAGAAGCGGAGAGAGGAGCGCAAGACCCGGGAGAAGGTGGGCCTGCGGACCGTGTGTGTGTGTGTGTGTGTGTGTGTGTGTGTGTCTGTCTGTCTGTGTGTGTGTGTGTGTGTGTGTGTGTGTGTCTGTCTGTCTGTCTGTCTGTCTGTCTGTCTGTCTGTCTGTCTGTCTGTCTGTCTGTCTGTGTGTGTGTGTGTGTGTGTGTGTGTGTGTCTGTCTGTCTGTGTGTGTGTGTGTGTGTGTGTGTGTGTGTGTCTGTCTGTCTGTGTGTGTGTGTGTGTGTGTGTGTGTGTGTGTGTGTGTGTGTGCGTGCGTGCGTGTGTGTGTGTGTGTGTGTGTGTGTCTGTCTGTGTGTGTCTGTGTGTGTGTGTCTGCGTCTGTGTCTGTGTGTGTGTGCGTGCGTGTGTGTGTGCGTGTGTGTGTGTGTGTTTAAACTGAGAGGGTCTTGCATGTTGTGGTGTGTCTGTGTGTGCGCGTGTGTGTGTGTGTGTCTGCGTCTGTGTCTGTGTGTGTCTGTGTGTGTCTGTGTGTGTGTGTGTCTGTGTCTGCGTCTGTGTGTGTGTGTGTGTCTGCGTCTGCGTCTGTGTCTGTGTGTGTGTGTGTGCGTGTGTGTGTGTGTTTAAACTGAGAGGGTCTTGCATGTTGTGGTGTGTCTGTGTGTGTGTGTGTGTGCGCGCGCGTGTGTGTGTGTGTCTGCGTCTGCATCTGCGTCTGCGTGTGTCTGTGTGTCTGTGTGTCTGTGTGTGTGTGTGTGTGTGTGTGTCTGCGTCTGCGTGCGTCTGTGTGTGTGTGTGTGTGTGTGTGTGTGTGTGTCTGCGTCTGCGTCTGCGTGTGTGTGTGTGTGTGTGTGTGTGTCTGTGTCTGTGTGTGTGTCTGTTTAAACTGAGAGTATGTTGCATGTTGTGTTGTGGTGTGTGTGTGTGTTTAAACTGACTGTCCCCTAGATGCCCCCTGCAGTACTAACACTCGTCTGTCTGTCTGTGTCTGTGTGTGTGTCTGTCTGTGTCTGTCTGTTTAAACTGAGAGTATGTTGCATGTTGTGTTGTGGTGTGTGTGTGTGTTTAAACTGAGAGGGTGTTGCATGTTGTGTTGTGGTGTGTGTGTGTGTTTAAACTGACTGTCCCCTAGATGCCCCCTGCAGTACTAACACTCGTCTGTCTGTCTGTCTAGGAGGAGGAGGAGGAGGAGGAGGAGGGTGGAGCCACAGGGGACGAGGATGCTGGCCCCCCAGACGAGTGTTCGCCCGGCTCATCTCGAGTCCCCCATAGAGCCAACGCTCAGCCAACAGGTCAGACTGACTGCCTGACTGACTGACTGACAGACTCTGACTGTCTATTAATGAACACCAAACGATTGGCCTCCTCTCCTTCGTAAACTTTCTTATGTAACAGGAGCGAGACAGACGCTTACCCGTCTCAGCGGGGCGATGAGTCTTGGGTCTCCGTTGGTGACACTGAGCACAAAGTCACTGAGCTGTGTGTTGTGTGTTCCTGAACTTTTTGCACACGTGGCTGTGAAGACACACACATGGACTCTATTGATTACACAATTTTATACATGTGCCTCAGCTTTATAACATTCACACTGACACCCACCCACTCACCCACTGACAGATTGTGTCTATTTACCCTTCCTGTGTCTCTTTCTCCATCCCTTTCTCTCAGGCTCAGAGGAGGGGGTGAGCCCCTCGGTGCAGCGTGCCTTTGCCTCCATGCTGGGGGAGGGGGAGCAGCAAGAGGAGGAGGAGGAGGAGGATGAAGAGATGGATGGGGAGGAAGAGGGGGATGATGAGGGAGAGCAGGTGGGAGCTCCCTCCGCGGGGGACGTGTTTGCCCTGGAGATGGAGCTGAACCGAGAGAACAAAAAGATGATGAGGGTGAGGGGGTGTAGGAGTCAGGGGAGTCTGTGCGCTCATGTGTCCAGTGTGAGTGTGAGTGTGCTCAGAGACTGATGTGTGTGTGTGTGTCCAGTGTGTGTTTTTGCACCCATGTGTCCAGTGTGTGTGTGTGTTTGTGCACTCATGTGTCCAGTCTGTGTCCTCAGGAGCGGAGGCACCGCAGTAAGCTGCCCCGGGCGCTGCGGGGGCTGATGGGAGAGGCCAATATCCGGTACGCCCGGGGGGAGAAGGAGGATGCCATCACCATGTGCATGGAAATCATCAGACAAGGTGGGGCTGGAGCACAGTACTGCACAATACTGCACCCACTGCAGTGTTTCAGTCAGTGTGTCAGCCAGTCAGTGTTGTCAGTCAGTCAGTCAGACAGCTAGTCAGTGTGCCAGTGTCAGTCAGTCAGGCAGCCAGTGTGTCAGCCAGTCAGTCAGTGTGTCAGCCAGGCAACATTCGCAACATTCAGTCAGTGCATTGATCGCGTCCACCCTGCTCATCGCCCCCCCACAGCCCCGCTGGCGTTTGAGCCTTTCTCCACGTTGGCGATGATCTATGAGGACCAGGGCGACCTGGAGAAGGCCCTGCAGTTTGGGCTGATTGCTGCCCACCTCAACCCCAGTAACCGTGATGACTGGGTCAAGCTGGCAGACATGTCCCTGGAGCAGGACAACATCCGGCAGGCCATCTTCTGCTACTCCAAGGGTGAGGAAAGAGAGGGTGTGCATGCTTTAGTGTGTATGTCTGTGTGTGTGTGTCTCAAAACTCCATTTCTCTCTCTCTCTCTCCCTCTCTCCCTCTCCCTCTCCTCCACGCAGCCATTAAGTACGACACCAGCAACGTGCGCTTCCTGTGGGAGCGCTCCAGCCTGTACGAGCAGGTGGGGGAGCACAAGCTGGCCATGGACGGATACCGGCGCATCCTCAGCCTGCTGCCCCCTACTGACGGGGAGCACTTCATGCAGCTGGCCCGAGACATGGCCAAGTGAGAGCACACACTGTACACACACTACTACACTGCTACACCGACGCTGTACTACACTGCTGCACGCAATGTACAACACTGCCTCTCTCTCTCTCTCTCTCTTAATTCAATTCAGTTCACTTTATGGGCAATGGAACAGTATACTGGTATTGCCAATATATACAGTACTGTGCAAAAGGTTTAGATGGGTGTGAACAAATGCTGCAAAGTAAGAATGCTTTAAAAATTAGACACATTAATAGATTATATTTTTCAATTAACTAAATGCAAAGTGAGTGAACAGAAGAAAAATCTACATCAAATCCGTATATGGTGTGACCACCCTTTGCCTTCAAAACAGCATCAATTCATCTAGGTTCACTTGCACACAGTCAGGGATTTTGTAGGCATATAGTCAGGTGTCTGATTAAACAATTACACCAAACAGGTGCTAATGATCATCAATTCAATATGTAGGTTGAAACACAATCATTAACTGAAACAGAAACAGCTGTGCAGGAGGAATAAAACTGGGTGAGGAACAGCCAGACTCAGTTTACTGTCAAAAGTCACACACCATGGCAAAACAACAAGACACAAGGTAGTTCTACTGCATCAGCAAGGTCTCTCCCAGGCAGACATTTCAAGGCAGACAGGGGTTTCCAGATGTGCTGTCCAAGCTCTTCTGAAGAAGCACAAAGAAACGGGCAACGTTGAGGACCGTAGACGCAGTGGTCAGCCGAGGAAACTCACTGCAGCAGATGAAAGACACATCATGCTTACTTCCCTTCGCAATCAGAAGATGTCCAGCAGTGCCATCAGCTCAGAATTGGCAGAAAACAGTGGGACCCTGGTACACCCATCTACTGTCCGGAGAAGTCTGGTCAGAAGTGGCCTTCATGGAAGACTTGCGGCCAAAAAGCCATACCTCCGACGTGGCAACAAGGCCAAGCGACTCAACTATGCATGAAAACACGGGAACTGGGGTGCAGAGAAATGGCAGCAGCTGCTCTGGACTGATGAGTCAAAATGTGAAATATTTGTTTGTAGCAGAAGGCAGTTTGTTCATCTATTACTTAATGAACTCATTAAGAACTATCTTCAGCGTGAAGAAGAACAAGGAGTCCTGGAAGTGATAGTGTGGCCCCCACAGAGCCCTGATCTCAACATCATCGAGTCTGTCTGGGATTAAATGAAGAGAGAGAAGCAGCTGAGGCTGCCTAAGTGCACAGAAGAACTGTGGTTAGTTCTCCAAGATGTTTGGGCCAACCTACCTACCTGTCCTTCAAAAACTGTGTGCAAGTGAACCTAGAAGAATTGATGCTGTTTTGAAGACAAAGGGTGGTCACGTCAAATATGGGTTTGATTTAGATTTTTCTTCTGTTCACTCACTTTGCATTGTGTTAATTGATAAATATAATCTAATAATGTGTCTAATTTTTAAAGCATTCTTACTTTGCAGCATTTTTTCACACCTGCCTAAAGCTTTTGCACAGTACTGTGTGTATGTGTGTGTATATATATATATATATATATATATATATATATATATATATATATATAATATAATCCCCACCCTCACACAACCCAAATATAAACAAAACAGATCCCCTTCCACCTCTCTGTCTCTCTCTCTCTCAAATGAGCTTTATTGGCATTGTAGTGTTGCCATTTGAGCTTACTACAAATATTCTAACCACAGGAATACTGTAAACAATAACAAAATAAAGCACAATAAAATAAATAAATAAGAGGTGGCAGGCAGGGTCGCGTCCCTCAGGGCGGGGCAGGTGGTCACATATTTAGCAGCTATGGTTGCAGTCTGCGCCTCCACTCCCAGTATGATGGGGATTTTATTGTGGTTTGAGAGGTTAAGTTCTCTCTCTCTCTATCTCTCTCTCACTGCAGGAGTTACTACGAGACGAGTGACCTGCCGTCCGCGATCGGGGTGATGCAGGAGGCGCTGGACAGACACCCCGGGCTGGTCAGCGTGGAGGCAGTCAACATGGCCGCCGAGCTGTACATCGCCAACCGCCAGCACCGCCGCGCCCTGAAGGTCAGGGGTCAGGGGTCAGACAGGGGTGTGTGTGTGTGTGTGTGTGTGTGTCTGTGTGAGCTCATGGGGTGTGAACGAGAGGGGTGGTGTGGTGTTGGTTCTTGTGTCTGTCGGTCGTTGTGTCTCCTGGTTGACATTAGTGTCACCAAAACGCTCGGGAACCGGGCCCTGGGGACAGGAGACACGGTCAAGACCCCTCTCCCTCTGTCTGCCCGTGTCTCTCAGGTGCTGCAGCAGTTCTGTGCGATCACCCTGGAGCGGGACAGTGCCAAGCAGGAGGCGGGCGAGGGGGAGGGAGCGCTGAAGGACGAGGGAGCGGCCGAGGGAGGAGAGGGGAAGGAGGAGGGCGAGGCCGAGGCCAAGGGTGAGTCTATACTGCGCCACCGTGATGCCCTTGACCATACGCCAGTGTAAATACGGGAGCAACTCGCCGCCACACTCTCTCTCCTGCTCTCCCT
This sequence comes from Amia ocellicauda, assembly GCF_036373705.1. Taxonomy (NCBI): domain Eukaryota; kingdom Metazoa; phylum Chordata; class Actinopteri; order Amiiformes; family Amiidae; genus Amia; species Amia ocellicauda. The sequence goes on along the minus strand of NC_089865.1, from coordinate 1,846,685 downwards.
CTCTCCGCCAGGCGAGGTGCAGGCGGTGCAGATCGCAGAGGAGGTGCCCGTGGACATCCGTGTGAAGCTGATGGTGTGTCTGATCCACCTGCAGATGTTCAAACCCCTGGATGTGAGTCGCCCGTCTCTCTCTCGAATCCAGAGTCAAAACCAGCTTTATTAGCAGGAGACAACGCTGCCAAAGTGTTCGCAGACGCAGACACGGAATGAACATAAGACAATCAAAATATATATATATATAAAAAAAAAAGGGGGTTAAATAGCTCTACGGGTTTTGTAAATGTCCAGTTTCTCTCTCTCTCCCTCCCTCCCTCTCTCTCTCTCTCCCCCTCCCAGGGCCTGCTGACCGGGCTGATGGAGCAGAGCCCAGAGGAGCTGGGAGACCTGTACCTGGACGTGGCCGAGGCGTTCCTGGAGGAGGGCGAGTACGGCTCCGCTCTGCCGCTCCTGAGCGCCCTGGTCTGCTCTGAGAGATACAACCTGCCCGTCGTGTGGCTGCGGCACGCCGGTACGTCCCCACACAGACACCCCGACTCACTGACGCACTCACACTGACACACTGACGCACTGCTCTGTGTCGGACAGAGTGCCTGAAGGCCCTGGGGCACATGGAGGTTGCAGTGGAGAGCTACAGTAAGGTGGTGGCCATGGCGCCCCTGCACCTGGAGGCGCGGCTGTCCCTGTCCACCCTGCAGCAGCAGCTGGGCCGGCCGCAGCGCGCGCTTGACGCCCTGGAGCCCATGCACGACCCTGACACGCTGGCCCAGGATGCTGGCGCCGCGCAGCAGGTACCGAGGGAGGGAGGGAGGGAGGGAGGGAGTGTGTGTGTCACATGTCCCCGGTGTGGTTAACCCCTGTGTGCGCTGGCTGTCTGTGTGCAGGAGCTGAAGCTGCTGCTCCACCGGTCCACTCTGCTGAAATCACAGGGCCGGCCCGATGACTACACCGACACCATGCTCACCATGCTGGCCATGCTGCTGAAGGTGGGCCGTCACTTCCTGTCTCTCCTGGTCACTTCCTGTCTCTCTCACATTCTAACTCATTCACTCTTGATCTCTGAGATGCTCCCTCCCTCCCTCTCTCCGCCCCCCCAGGTGGCAATGAACCGTGCTCAGGTGTGTCTGATCTCCAGCTCGTGCTCCGGGGAGCGTCACCTGCACCTGATCAAGGTGTCCCGGGACAAAATCTCTGACATCGATGACCAGGAGGCGGCATACCTGGATGTCATCGGTACTGAACCCTGACGTGCTGGCACTCTCACCAGCACACTGACACTCTCGCTGACGCACTGATACTCTAGCCGACGCACTGACACTCTCACTGACGCACTGTCACATTTACCAATGCACTGATGTGCTTGACTGCCCCCCACAGGGAAGACGAGTGTGCTGTCCCGGGAGGACTGGTGGCAGCTGCTGCTGGACACGGTGATGGTGCTGTGCCAGCGCATGCGCTTCGCCGAGGCCGAGCTGCTCGTGGACTCGTCCCTTGAGTACTACTCCTTCTACGATGACCGCGCCAAGAGGAAGGAGCTGGAGTACTGTGGCCTGTCCGCCGCCGTGCTCGACCGCAACTACCGCAAGGCCTACAGCTACATCCGGTGAGCACCGCGCGGCTGTGGGCCGGGGTGTCACTGTGTCACTGGCCCAGAGTGGCAGGGTGTCACTGTGTTGTGTTGCAGTCAGCGGCTGTGTTGTGTATCAGTGTGTCAGTGTGTTGTGTTGCAGGCTCATGCTGATGGACAGTGTGGAGCGTGCCCAGCTGTGGAACGTGTTTAACCAGGTGACCCTGCACTCCCAGGACGTGCGGCACCATCGCTTCTGCCTGCGGCTGCTGCTGAAGAACCCGGAGCACCACGCGCTCTGCGTGCTCAACGGACACAACGCCTTCGTCTCCGGCAGCTTCAAACACGCGCTGGGTACCGCAGGGGGACGAGGGGATGGGGACAGAGCTCTGTGTAGGCTTGTTATTGTGCCTGTAATCTCTCTCTCTCCCTCTCTCTCTCTCAGGTCAGTATGTGCAGGCGTTCCGTGCGCACCCCAATGAGCCCCTCTACAGCCTCTGTGTGGGCCTGACCTTCATCCACATGGCCTCTCAAAAATTCGTCCTGAAGAGACACCCCCTCCTTCTGCAGGTCTGTCCGCCTGTCCGTCCACCAGTCTGTCTCTCTGCTCACTGACTGTCTGTCCCTGTCTGTCTGCGTCCCTCTGATTTCCTTTCCATCTGTTAGTCTCCTGCTCTCTATTTCCTGAGACCGGGACACTATCGATTTGTTGTGTCTGAATAATCAATCTCTCTCTCTCTCTGTCTCTCCCGCTCAGGGCTTCTCGTTCCTGAACCGCTACATGGAGCTGCGGGGGCCGTGCCAGGAGAGCTTCTACAACACGGGCCGGGCTCTGCAGCAGATGGGCCTGGCGCACTTCGCGATACACTACTACCAGCAGGCCCTGCAGTGTCCCCCGCCACAGCTGGAGGTACACGGGCACCGCGAGAGACCCACACGCTCACACACACACACACACACACACACACACACACACACACAGACGCTATCAAAGCAACCCTGTGATCGGGAATGCATTGACCCCTCTCCTCTCCTTCTCATGTGTCCAAGATCCTTTAAAGATTTTATGGATGATTGTTTTTAAAAAAAAGATTTTAAAAATGAATCTTAATTGTTTTTAAAGATTTAGTTGTTTTTAAACCACATTGTTTAGGGTTTTGGTATAGTTTTGTTATATTCTTTTGTCAAATACATTGACCGTTTTGGATTAATTTTAAATGCATTGGACCTTTTTTGTTTGTTTTTTATTTTTACCTTTTTAATTGTTTCTTTATTTTGTTCAATGCATTTTCAGTTATTTTCAATGTATTTGACCTTTTTGTTGGTGAGCAGTTTTTGCTTTTATCACGTTTGTTTTGTTGTTTTGGGCACGTTTATTTTGAAGTTAATTGTTTTGTTCCTTGTTAAAATCACAAAGATTTTAAATTTTTTTAAGTGATTTTAAGGATTGATATTTTAAAGATTTTAATCATAAGCATTAAAAAATTTGAATTGTTTTTATTTATGTATAATGAAAAATACTAAATTCAATAAAATAGTATTCTCATGTGTTTACGTTTCCTTTCTCTCATCCCTCCTTTCCTCCCTCCCTCTCTCTCTCTCTCTCTCTCTCCCTCCCTCCCTCCCTCCCTCTCAGGGGATGGAAGACGAACAGGTGGACCTGCGCAGAGAGATCGCCTACAACCTGTCCCTGATCTACCAGAGCAGCGGCAATGCCCCCATGGCGCGCCACGTCCTCTACACCTACTGCACCATCTGACCCCCGACCCCCGACCCCCGACCCCCGTGTGCGGAGCGACAATGCGGTGAACGCAGGGCAGAGCCGGGTGTGGCAGAGCAGGCAGTCCTGGGCAGCTTGTGGACTGCTCTGCATCCCCCCCAGCTCTCTGTTCGAAGGCTGAGGGCCCTGGGGGGTGTACATAGCAGCCTGTTTATTTTTATAGTGAAGAACTTTTATACTTTGTATGAAAAAAATTAAAAGAAATGGACAGAAAAGGTTTTGTCATTATGGAATATACTCTACATACATGAGTGAGTGAGTGAGTGAGTGAGTGAGTGAGTGAGTGAGTGAGTGAGTGCATTACCAGTCATATAGTCAATAGTCACAGCAGAGCACCAAGCACACAAACAATGAACACTAGTGACAAAACAAATTCAGACCCCCCATTCATATTTTATTTCATTTTCCATAAGAATACCAATGTAGTTCATCTGCAAATGTAATCGTTACATATCAAAGAAAATACATCAAAGGTTCAATAATGTCGGGACAGAAACCTCGATTCGACTGGTTTATTCTAGACATACATTCAACTAGATTTAGATTTAATTTAAAAGTGGTTGAATAGTTACAATAATAATATAGAGGTGTATAAAATCGATAGATCAATATTATATTATTATGCTGTCAAAACAACCACTTCTGTTGTGGTGAGGTGCATCATGGGTACTTATGTATTCGAAAACGCATGTATTTTGGAGTTTCCTACGTCATTCATGTACGTCATTCATCGTCATTTCACCGCTAAGAAGTTTTAAAATAATAAGTCAAATTATACATATTTTGCTGATAATATTAAACAGTAAGACTGCGTTTTAATAACAATCATTTATATTAAGAGGCGTTTTAATATATGTAAACAAGCACAAGGGAAATGATGATATATTTGAGAATATTTTGGTACTGAAAAGTGCAGTATATTTGAAATGGACAAACCTCAGTACTGGAAAAAAATGCATTGTTTTGTGTAGCTGCAAATATACATATATTTAATGTAATGTACAGTATGCCATTAAATTAAAGTAGACTACTAAAGGACAGTGTGGAAGTCATGCTAGTATATAAATAGTGTAATTTGGCATTATGCATCCTTTTAGTGATGTAATTAATTTAGTGAGCAAATGAATTAGTTTGGCCAGTAACTACATGTTGAATTAATTATAATTTAAAACCTGCTTAGCTGGTCGGGGACCGGTTTCACAGCTTTTGAGTCCAGGCAATGATGGAAAGATCTCCATTTGATTCTCCTGGAGCACCTACCATTTTAATGACCTTCATTTTAATGAACATGGGGAGCTGGGGATGCTACTGCGGTGGAAATAAATACATTCATAAATAAATGTTGAAATAAATACACAAATGTTGAAATAAATGCATGAATAAATAAATGTCGAAATAGTTAAATGTCCGTGTGTTTATTTATTTGTTTATTTATTTCAACATGCAGCTGTATTTTTATTTTCTCTGTATGTATTTCTAAATCTGCACAGAACAGTATGAACCCTTCCGCCAGCGCCCCCTGGGGGCAGGAAAGCGCCACTGCAGCGGCGCGTCGGCTGCATCCGGGGACCCTGGCGAGATGGTCATGGCGGAGGGTACTGCAGTGCTGCGGAGGAATCGGCCGGGAACCAAGGCGCAGGTGAGCCTCCGAGCCGCCGAGACGGGCCCCGCTGGGCTGGGGGACCGGGGAGGGCCGTGGGGGGCGGGAGGTCGGCTGGGGAAACGGGCAACCGAGGCGGCGCTTGGGCGATGCCGTCCGGGAGGAAGCGGCTGCTGCTGCGGGCAGGAGGGACGGGCCTGCTGCTCTGGGCGCCTCGGACTTTATTTCCAGCGGCGGCCTGTTTCACAGCGAGCAGAGGCCGGCGCCGCGGTGTTGCGTGCCTCGTCCCGGGGGTGGCGGATCTGTATTCACGGCTCCCTGGTCCTGTGGGAGCCGAGGTCTCCCGAGCCGGGCAGACGTCAGTGTCCGTCTGTCCCCCATCAGCACAGCAACACTGTCGTTATGTGTTCAGCAGCTCCCCCGCTCCGCTCTGATCCGTCGGTCCGGGAGGCTGTGTTGTCGCTGCCAGTCCGGCCCGACTCCTGCTCGGGTGCCGGGCTGTGGACCCCGCTGTCCGGCCTGATTGACTCCCAGCCCGCCTGTCCGGCAGCTCGGTGTGGAAGTGCAGTTGGGTGGTGGGTCGCTGGATCGTGACTGGATATCCACACCGTATTTAAATAAGTACATGTATTTATAGACACAAACTATATCCAACTGCCTGTTCTAGCGAGTGTTTCTGTGGAAAGGGTGATTATTCGCAGTGCTGTCCGGGGCTGAGGTGTCGGGAGTGTCCTGTCAGCCCCGGGGGAAATCGCTGCCATGTTGCTTCACAGCGGCGCTGTCACTTCATACTGTTAAAAACACTGTCTATGAACAACATGTATGCACTAATGTTTATTCTCATTGGTTAGTTTAACCTCGTTATTTATTTCATTATTTATGTTGGTTGTAAAGCGCTTTGAGTTGCCTCTGACGTGAAAGGCGCTATATAAGTCAATCAATATATGTGTCCAGAGCTGGAGCTCCACTTTTTAAAGGGTCTGCTTTGACAGTGGGGGGGGCAGTGCTGAATCCCACAGTAATGTGTCCGTGTCTGTCTGTCTGTGTCTGTCTGTAGGATTTCTATAACTGGCCTGATGAGTCGTTTGAGGAGATGGACAGCACCCTGGCTGTACAGCAGGTGAGGAAAGGGAGTGGGGATGAAGGGATGAGGGAGGGGGGTTGTGTTCTCAGGAGATGGATGACGGATGACAGATTGAGCAAGATTGGGAGAGAGAGAATGAGTGAGGCAGAGGGAGGAAGAGACAGACAGACAGACAGTGAGAGGGAGGGAAGGATCACTAAAAGGAGGCACTGGAGGTAGAGAGAGGAGCAGTAGCGGTTCATTGTGCTGGGCACCATGCTGACCATGAACCCTGACCTGTGTGTCTCTCTCTCACTCTATTCTTTCTTCTTCTTCCTCACTTCCCACACTGTTCCCCTCCCTCTGCCTTCCTCCCACTGCCCTTCCCTTCCTCCTTCTCTTCCTGTTTCCCCTGCTTCCACCCTTCTCTTCCTCCCTCCCTCAGTATATCCAGCAGAGTATCCGCTCTGACTGCTCCAACATCGACAAGATCCTGGAGCCGCCAGAGGGGCAGGACGAGGGGGTCTGGAAATACGAGCACCTCAGGTACTGAGCACAGAATACACTCTCACACGCACACACACGCACGCACGCACGCACACCCCTGCCTGTCTGCCGTCTGACCCGAGTGCATCTGTGTTTCAGACAGTTCTGCCTGGAACTGAATGGACTGGCTGTCAAACTGCAGGTACAGCCCACATGCCTGTCCCTCCGTCCGTCTCTTTGTTGTGTTGTTTCCATGTCTGTCCGTCTCCCTGCGTCACTCTGTGTGTGAGCCTGTCTGTCTCTGCGTCTCCGCTCCTCTCTGTCCGTGTCGGTGTGAGTCGGTGCCCTGGACCCCCCCCGGCCTCTGTGTGTCTGTGTGTGTGCTTCTCCGTGTCCACGCGTGCCTCTTTTACTGTGTCCAGTCTAGTGTCCAGTGTGCTGTTGCGTGTGCGTGTCGGTGTGCCAGCCTGTGTGTGTCTGAGCGCCCCTCTCCCCTCAGAGCGAGTGCCACCCCGACACCTGCACCCAGATGACAGCCACCGAGCAGTGGATCTTCCTGTGTGCCGCCCACAAGACACCCAAAGAGGTGAGAGTGCCGCCCGCCTGGCCACCGCTTGCACACATAATAATTACAATAACAGTGTAGATGCTGGTGTGCTCGGTCCTTCACTGCTGCTAGTCTTTGGTTATAGAACTTGTTCAGAGCAAAAGAGAATACAAAAACAACGAAATCAGAACACAGGGCTTCCCAGCGCCGTGTCTCGCCCTCTGACCCCCAAACCCTTTGTTTTTATTTCAGTGTCCAGCCATCGACTACACCCGCCACACGCTGGACGGGGCCGCCTGCCTGCTGAACAGCAACAAGTATTTCCCCAGCAGGTGAGCCCCTCGCTGCCCACTGTCCACTCCCGACTGTCCACTGTCTCTGTCCACTCTGACGCTACACTGGCACTAATACCCAGTTTCCACTAGCCACGTACAGTGTAACTACAGTAATGGCGGCCGTTCTCCATGCCAGAGATGCGCTGGAAACTTCTGCAAAGAAGGAATATGTGTGTTTACATTGGGAAAACGATTCATCTGGAGCAGTTATTCATGTACCATGGAAAAGTGCCACACAGGATTAATTGCTTTGCACAGAAAGACATTTAAGAGTGTTTGAAAATATCGCAAAAATCCTGCCGTCCCCCTGTTTACACTTAAAACTATTAAAATGTTTAAAACGGAGGCTGATTTTTATGTGATCAATCGCATGAAGAATCGTATATTTTAATTATATTTGTAAACCCTCATTGCCGGTAGCTATATGTTAATGGTAATCCAAATATAGACACTTTACCGACTGCAGAAATACAAACCCCAACCTTACAAAACTTGGCGATTAATACAACTGATCCATTCATTACCGTGTCAAACGTGTTTTTTAAAGGAATCCCATTCACAATAAAAGCTGATGCCCAGCGATGTCATTGATGTGATTTTTATTTTGCACATTGATAAAGCTGCAGGTTTACAGAGAAAACATGCTAACACTGAATTTGTGGGAAAACTGTTCCAGTAAGTTATGGATCCCAGTGTTGTAGCCGTATTTATATACACATGTATGAGTTTTGCTTAAGAAACTGTCTGTGACTCATACTGTATAATTCATGATATAGATATGTAGTGGCTACACGGGACAGATTTAAACCCAGCGCCCTGTATTTAATAACGCAACGCAGCTCATTCTCCCACAGATATACAATAAGGGAGAATATCTAGGATACTTAAATTAAGCTATATTGTCCATGTTAATCGGATCATGATACAGGGAGACGTAACATGGTTATTTACAATGTGCTGGTAAACAAAATAAACCAGATCAAATTGTAAGTGATGTAATTTGTTTTATATAGTTTCAATGTGTCCCAGTTTGTACTTTTGAATATCTGGTATAACTTATAGTATAAGTTTATTGCACTTTAATGTTAGCGGTATCTCTCCCTGTCCCTGTGTGTCCCCATCTCTCCCCGTCCCTGTGTGTGCAGGGTGAGCATTAAGGAGTCCTCGGTGGCGAAGCTGGGCTCCGTGTGTCGCCGCATCTACCGGATATTCTCCCACGCATACTTCCACCACCGCCAGATCTTTGACAAGTACGAGGTGAGACAGAGGGGCCGTCGGAGAGCAAGGGGGACGCCGGGAGAGAGGGGTTGAGAGAGCGAGGGAGGGAGACAGAAAGAGAGGTCGACTACATCAGTGCAGAGGGGAATGGACACACAGCGGGGAGCGCCTCTCTGTACTGCACACCGGTGACTCCCACAGACACAGCCACGACAGCGTGGGCAGCAAGAGCGGGAGGCAGGGCCCGGGTCTCTGTAGAGGGCGGGGTCTGTACATTGTCCATGGCAGGACCAGGGGGGACTCTCTGGGGAGACTCACTACAGCTCAGCCCGTAACAGATATGGACCCTGACAATATAAATTCTTTCATAGTGAAGCGACAGACGCCCCTTTCTGACCACAATCAAACAGTCCTCTGTTTAACACGATCAACACACAAACAAGAACCACAACCCCCAACAAACTCATTAAACTCAAACCCTCGTCCACGTGGACAGAGGCTAGCACAGAGGAATTCAAGAAACAACTGAGCAGCCAGACCCTGAAGACATGCTGAACTATTTTCAGTCCACAGAATATGAGTAATAAAATGGCAATACACCTGGCAGTAAAACAAATAAATTACATTTTCGAAATATTAACCTATAGAACGAAGCTTAAACCTCAAAAAACTAAAATAGAGATTCCAACAAACGAGTCAGAAGGCGGTTTGATGAGCAGTGCGCAGCCGGCAGAGTGGTGCTGGTGCTGTGTCCCCTGCTGACCCCCTCCAGGAGAGGGCAGTGAAGTTCTGGTCCTGCTGTCCTGCTCGAAATACACAGACATGCGAGAAGAACACACCCCCACATTTCTGACCCATATCAGAGCATCCACACTCTTCCAGACACTGAAAAGGTCCCCATCCTTCTGGGAGAGAAGATAATTATGGTAAAGCAGCCAAACATGTGTCTGCCTCAAACAGCCGGAGGGACAGTGAGTGGACAGGGTGTGGACAGATTTTTCTCATAAATATTACGATAATTTACTGATATATATTACTTTTATGTATTGAAATGTCATACTGTTTTCAGTGATTTTCTTATTTATTCATTTAATTATTTTAATATTTAATCTATATTTTTAGTTTTACTTTATTTTCTATAAATGTATATGTTCCTGTTTATATGTATCAATTACATAACAAGCTTTGGCAATACATGTATACAAATGCTTGCATTGAATTGAGAGACACACGCACAGATGCACACACTCACACGCCAGCCTGGTGTGCAGATGGGCGCTGTGGGGGTCGCTCCACGGCCCATCTCTCTCCGTCGTTCTCTCCACCTCCCTCATTACTTCTCTCCCCCAGAACGAGACGTTCCTGTGCCATCGCTTCACGCGGTTCGTGATGAAGTACAACCTGATGTCCAAGGACAACCTGATCGTGCCCATCCTGGAGGAAGAGGTGCAGAGCGCAGCCTCGGGGGAGAGCGAGGCCTGAGGCCGGGCGGCTCACGCACACGTGTCCGTACATACATACATACATGCATGCGTGGAGACTGACGCACACTCACACGTTCTGGCACAAACACACACGGGTCTACATACATGTACACAAGCACACTATCCGCATCGCAACCAGTCCATCCTGACACACACACACGCACACGCACACACGCACACACTCTCGGTCCGATGCTGACACACTGACAAACACAGAAAGGCGCACAACTACACACACGCACACACACGCAGCCTGTATATAGCCCGATCTTCCTGTCCTGAGTGTTGCTTCTCGGGGGCGGGGGGCGCTGCTCTCTCGCTGCCTGGCTGTTGGGTCAGATTTCTGTTTTTTTTCTTTGTTTTTGTTTTTTATTGGACTAAAGTTTGTTATTATAATTGTTATTTTAACTATAATTTTCATTATCATGATCTCTGTTAATAAACATGAAATATTTACCCAGAACTGCCTCCCCGGTGCCCAGCTGTGCACAGCATTCATCCTGAGTGCCACACACACCCACACCCCTTCTGCTATCTAACGCTCTCAAGGCTGACCCCTGACCCTCGACCTCCGCCCTTCAGAAAGGTTACTCCAGACCAAACTAAAATTCAACAGAGGTTTCTTTTATTTAAAAAAGTTAAAAATAACCACAAAAACCCCCAACCAGCCGTGTGAAACAGTCCCTGCATCTCGGCTGTGATCAATACTGCTCAGGTATGAGTCACTCAGCGGGTCTGTGTAGTGTGTGTGTGTGTATACAAAAATTAAGATGACAGTATTTATAAAATACAAAACGCGGGGATTCCTGCTCTGTTTCTAATGCAATTTAAATCCGACACTTTGAAACTCACGATTTTAGAAAAATGTCTGTATTTCTGGTGACTTTTCCAAAATCTTATCTTACAAATCTACAGTTGCGTCCTGTTTCACGATCACCAGTTACTATTACTCAAATATGTACTTTCACAAGTGTTTGATGTTCTGTATTTTCCATCATTTGTATTTCAATTTATGATTTGTGTTTGAAAATACAATCTCATTGGAATATCTCGACAAACTCGGCACGACAACAAAGATGGTCTACAACTGAACTGAAGTGTTGCCTTGCAGTGTCTGCCTTCTCATTGGTGTAGTTAAACCGTTCACAGTATTATAACGAGCGCTGACTGTGTGTGTGTCAGGGAGATATGTTTCTAGCAGGACACGCAGGAGCTCCACTTTGAATAACAAACCCGTCTATCTTTCTTGGTCTCATCTCCTCCCCTCATTGAGATGCAGGATATTTGCATATTTGCAATATTCAACCGCATATTTGTCTCCCACTCTTCTGGTTGGGACTGTTGTGCCTTTAATCTTACACTGTGTTTATGTTGTTGTGATGTACAGATGAGGTTATATTTTCAAATCATCAAACAGGACACAGTTAGTCATTTTTCAATTCCAAATTTCAAACGGTAACTGACGCAATTCAAAATGCAGATGTGTAATGGTGTTTGAGCCGTGGGTTCGAGGGACGTGGTACAGGCTTTTGGGGTGGGGGTGGGGGTGGGGGTGGGGGGGCTGGTGCGTGTGTGAGCGCTGCTCTGCGTATGATGTGCAAAAATGAACAGACAATACTGGAACATACAAAAATACCAACAACAACAACTGTGCCGCCCCTCACAGCCACTGAGCTGTCACTCACTGACATCAGCAGGGCCGGTCATCAGAGCCTCTCTCTCGCTTTCTCCGTCTCCGTGCTGTTAAAAATAAAATACAGATTTAAAAAACACAATTATCCAGGATTCTGATAAAATACAAGAAGAAAAATCAAACCACAAGAAGTCCCCCTGACGGTTTGGGAAAAGCTGGGTTCTGCCTTGAGGTCCAGAGGCTCGGAGACCCGGGCCCAGCGAGACAGTCCGTCTGGGGGGCGGGACAGAAGCCTCGAAGTGGAACCCGAGGAGCCGCCCGTGTTGCCCTGGGGGTCCTGGAGTGGACGGGCCGGCGGGTTACACCTGTCCGCCCCGCTGCCTGCGGCTGAGCCAGTGTGGGGGGGAGCTTAATGTCCGTGTCTCCCAGTCTGTGCCTCTGGGGGTCCCGTAGTGCTGAGTCTGTTGGGGGGTGGGATGTTTCTAATGATACTGTCCCCCCCCACCCCACTCCATTCCAGGATGCGAATTGAATGAGTTAAGTCGTAAGAACTGTCTCCGTGGGGAGCCGCTGGGCGTCAGGGTGGTTCCTGTCCACAGAGAGAGGGGGTCTCTGGGGGTCTGCGCTGCCTCACTGAGGGGGCCGGGACAGGCAGGGGTCCCAGTGCGGAGGGGGTGTTAGGGTCTCTGTTCAGGGCGGTGCTTCTGTCATTGTGTGTGTCAGTCAGTCAGTCAGTCAGTGTGTGAGTGTGTGTCAGTGTCAGTCGGTCGTCTCTCACATACAGGTGACCTGCGCAGCCCCCTCGTCCTGCTCGAAGCCCCCCTCCTCCAGGTCGGTGAGGGCGCTGGGGTATCCCCCTCCGAACCCCGGGAATGCCCCCACACCCCCCCCACAGGGAGACAGGTCATCAGCCAGGGACACCCCCACTCCCCTGCTCACCGAGCGCTTTGACACCTCACTGCACTGAGAGCCAGCCTGGGATAGAGAGAGGGAGAGAGAGCGAGAGAGGGAAAGAGACCAATTATAAAAAATGGCAGGTACAGAAGCACAAGACTGCCTTCTAGCCCTGTCTGTCTGTCTGCCTCTCTGTGTGTCTGTGGGTCTGCCTGTCTGCTTGTGTCCGCCTGTCTGCCTCTGTCTCTGTGTGTCTGCCTCTCTGAGGCGAGACACAGGGAGGGTGCAGTGATCAGCGGGAACACTAGGGGGCTCCCACTCTCCAAACTCAGCTGCCCGTCGCACAAACTCCCACAACACCGAGCCCCTAGTCTGCAGTGCTCAGTGCTGTTCACCCCAGCAGGCAGGGGGCGGGAGGACATTTCCTGCGTCTGGTCACCGGCTTGCAGCCCGAGATCGGCCCTCACCTCTGTTCGCCGCTGCGCCGGCTCGGGGGTTCTGACGGGCCTCTGGAGGAACACCACTTGCTTGGTGGCCAGATTGCCCTCACTGCAACAACAACACCACGTCACAACACACGCCACTCAACAACATGGCACGCACCGCCACACACAAACAGGGCGCCCCTTCCCCCGACACACCCGACAAAACACCCCGGAAAACGACGCACACACCGCCACACGACACACTGACGAGGCTCCTGCAGCGTACCTGTCGTGTCTGATGATCGGCGTGGGCAGCACACAGGTGAGCAGCCAGCCGAACTCCGCCAGCGTGTGGACCAGGGGGCCGTAGTCCGCCTTCACCTCCGAGCCCTGGACACCGGAGAGACGCACAAACAGAGCGGGGCAGGGTCAGTACACTGAGGCCCGGGGGGGGTGCACAGCCATAATCGGCTCCTCCCGACGCCCCTGTTAACCCCTCTGACCCCCCACTCACCTCGATCACCGTCCACTGCTCCACCACGATGGTGTCGTTGGCCGGGGGGGCTCCGGGGCCGGGGCAGGGCTCCTCGTACACAAACAGCCCCTCCAGAGAGCGCGGCACGGGCTCCCCTGCCACCACAACAACAACGACAATCACAATCACAGCCGGCACGACGGGAACGGCAGCAGCTCGGTGAGACGTTCCCCCACAGCGCACTATCGGGCTTTCAGGGACCGTGGCGCGAGAGACGACGCCCCCATCGCTCAGATTTGTGGCCTTAGAGGTCATGTGACCGTGATGTGTCAGCACTGCGGCCCGTTGACCCACGTGTTATTGATCACGGTGCCACACACTGCAATCGGCCGACGTGATTGGAGCCTCACCTCTGGGCGTGTCCCAGTACACGAAGGAGTCGACCAATGACCAGCCCTTGCGGTAGTAGGCGGCCGTCAGCTCCAGCCAATCGGCCTCCAGCGCGCAGACCGCCTGGCCCTTGCGCGACACCCGCATGGACAGAGCCCCCTGGTGGTAGGAGCAGGGCAGGGCCGCCGGGGCGGGGGAGCCGGGGGGCCAGGAGTGGAACAGCACCAAGAGCCGCAGATCTGAGAACGAGAGAGAGAAGTGGGGGGGTTAAACGTTAATTTATTGATGCTGGCTGTTGTTACTCATGCTTCAGATTTTAGTCATCTGATTGGAGCTCCCAACAGCTTAACTCTGACTGCTCAAGCGCCCCCCAGTGGGGACGGGTCCCCTGCATGAGAGACCTGAACCTTTTCACCCTGGAACAGAGGAGACTACGTGGGGACTTGATCCAAGTCTTCAAAATCATGAAAGGCATCGACCACATCAATCCAGAGGAGCTTTTCCAGATCAGCAGGGACACACGCACCCGGGGACACAAATGGAAATTGGGCTTCAAGGCATTCAAGACAGAAAACAGGAGACACTTCTTCACACAGAGAGGCGTCACAATCTGAACAAACTCCCCAGCGATGTGGCTGAAGAGACAATTTGGGAACATTCAGAAACAGACTGGATAGGATCCTTGATCACTTAGTTATTAATGGACACCAAACGAGCAGGATGGGGCGAATGGCCTCCTCTCCACTGGACACTTTCTTATGTTCTTATGTTCATTAAACCCAGCTGTGGATGCCGTTTTCATTTTCTCTCACCCTGACTGCGCGCTGTGCCGTCCTCCTCCATCCCTCCTTCGCCTGCGCGGCTGCTTGGGGGGCTCCGGCTGCTACCTCCCCGCGAGCTGGGCAGCCCCCCGTTACAGCTCCGTGGCCCCCCGCCTCCCTGCTGCAGCACTGAGCACACGAACCGCACCCCCCCCTGAGAATTGGCGTTCACCTAGAGAGAGAGACAGAGAGAGAGAGAGAGAGAGAGACCAGTAGGACAAGAAAGCCACACAATCATATCCTAGACAGAGGGGTCAAAGTTCAGTAAGACAGGCAGGCAGACGGACAGACGGACAGAGACGGACGCAGACGGAGGGACGGACGCACCCTGTCGATAAGAGCTCTCACGCTGTCACTGGTCAGGGTGTCTCCGGGCAGCGGCCACTCCTCCACCCACAGCCGGGGCGTGCTTTGAGCCACTGGGGCAGCCTGCTTACTGAGGGGGAGAGCGAGAGAGAGGGAAGGAAGGAGTGAAAAAGGAGGTGTGAGAGAGAGATGGAGAGGTAAGATGTGGCATCCTGTGGTGTGTGTGCGTATGTGTGTGGTGGGGGGTGTCAGGGGTGTGTGTACCTGTACCGGGGCCGGGACAGCACCGCGCGGTACAGCAGGCTGAGGGGCAGCGGGCGGGACCGGCCCACGGACAGGATGACGGGGTGCAGGGCGGCCAGCTGGAAGCCCTCCCTGTAGTGGCTCTGCAGGGCCTGGGGCAGCTCGGTCAGGGAGCTCACACACTGCACTGACGGGCAACTGCAGCCTGCAGGGAGGAGAGGAGAGGAGAGGAGAGAGGGGGAGAGAATGGGAAGTGTGGAGAAACGGAAAGTTATAAGCAAGAACGATAGGAACGAGACGGAGGCAGGAAAACAAACAAACAACAAGAGAGGGAGGGAGAAAGTGTTAGAGAGAGAGAGAGAGAGGGGGAGAGGGAGAGGGAGAGGGGGAGAGGGAGAAAGTACATCAGGAAACAAGCTACCAGTAATCTGTTTATCATTTGCTGTGTTTCAGCTTCAGTATCATGGCAACGGCTGCCTGGCCTCAGTTTTTTAACCCCCCCACACCGCCTCTCCAGCCCCTGCCAGACACATTAATGCCACCCCCCCCCCCCACAAGTGCCACCCCCAGAATATCAGAGCAGTGGGGCTTCCTGTGCCCACAATGGAGCCGCTGTTTAATAAACACAAGACTGGCACACTGCCCCACTCGTTCACACACACGCACACAATCACACCAGAACCTTTACAAGCCACAATAAGGATCATATCAGCAATAATAATGTTTGCCGCCTCTGCCGATCGGCCCATGTGCTGCGGTCAGTGTGTATCCGGCGTTGTCCCCAGAGCGGCCCGAATACACTGTGTGCGTCTTTCCAACCCCCCAGCCCCACCTCACCCCCGTTCCTGCAGCTCAACACTGGAGCCTCTGTTCCCCAACAGGGAGGGGGGGATGGAGGGAGGGAGAGGGGGTACTGCAGGACAGAGAGAGAGAGAGGCTGGAGAGGGAGAGAATACAGGAGGAGGGTTTACAAAAGGTAAGGAGGACCGCGGGAGGGAGGCTGTGTGGGACCCTGTGCGGTCTGTTGGGGGTCTCTCTGTGAGCGCTGTGCCCAGAGCAGCTGAGACCTTGTCATGTGATTTGGGTGAGAGTGGCCCCTGTGTCCCCTGATGGCCCATGAACAGCCAGCAGACCAGGCAGGGCCATCTCGACCCCCGGCGCCTGGCACTGCTGACAGAGCGGGAGGAACGCAGCCAGGGAGCCCCTGTCATTCAGCGACTTCTATGCAGCTAATGAACATTTTTTACAATTAACACGCTCTCTCTCCATCTCTCTCTCTCTCACTGACAAGTGTGTGGGGGGGAGGGGGCTCCCCTCATCTGGGATCAAAATGGAAAATAAGTGGGGGAGGACTGCCACCCCCATAATCCCACACTGAGATTAATATGTGGGGATTACAGCCCCCAGCCCTTGTTCGGCACAGTAATCCCCCGCAGATTTATGGATTAAAAAAATCATAACACAGATTAAACCTCCCAACAAACCCCCTGCCTGTACACTCTCTCTCTCTTCCTCTCTAAGACTCTGCTCTGTCACTCGGCCATCAAATCAATATCAACATTTCAGAATGAAAAATGAGCCAAGTTGGCTGTAGGCCTCTTCCTATAGTCTTGTCTGTATCTTTCTTTCAATCCATCCCTCCATCCCTCCATCCAGCAGCAGAGCAGGTACAGTACACAGTGTGCCACTGTCCCACGCCTCACCACCACCGCCACCCCCTGTAGAGGCGCAGGGACCCTGTGCCACAGCACCCCTCCGAACGGGAGACCTCTGCACCGCGTTTTCCAAAGCTGGACACTAAAGAGCTGAGCCCCCCCACCCCACTTCAGAAGCTCTGTCTGACGATCAGATCTGGTGGGGGCAGGGTGGGCTTCACACGGGGGGCTGCAGAGTGGGCGTGGACGAAGCCTAATAAAGACACCATTATTCATTATTCAGAATCCATGGCTCTCTAGAATATTTATAGCGTTCATGGAGTGGAGGAAAACAAGAGCCTGGCCACCCACACCCCACCCTCCGCACTGTGTGTGTGTGTATGTCTCTGTGTGTGTCAGTGTGTGTGTGTCTCAGTGTGTGTGTGTCAGTGTGTGTGTGTCAGTGTGTCTCAGTGTGTGTGTCTCAGTGTGTGTGTGTCTCAGTGTGTGTGTGTCTCAGTGTGTGTGTGTCAGTGTGTCTCAGTGTGTGTGTCTCAGTGTGTGTGTGTCTCAGTGTGTGTGTGTGTGTGTGTCTCAGTGTGTGTGTGTCTCTGTGTGTGTGTGTCAGTGTGTCTCAGTGTGTGTGTGTCTCAGTGTGTGTGTGTCTCAGTGTGTGTGTGTGTCTCTGTGTGTGTGTGTCAGTGTGTCTCAGTGTGTGTGTGTGTGTGTCAGTGTGCGTGTCTGTGTGTCTCAGTGTGCGTGTCTGTGTGTGTGTGTGTGTCAGTGTGCGTGTCTGTGTGTGTGTGTCAGTGTGCGTGTCTGTGTGTGTGTGTGTGTGTGTGTGTGTGTGCAGGAATCCACATGCCAGCACAGTCTCCCTCTACCGGATGGAAACGAAGGCCTTAGGAGAGGAAATGCAAGCGTGCAGAGGAGGGAGGGAGGGAGGGAGACCCCAATCGACCTATTTTTTGATTCGTGGAAAAGATGAACAGCGCGACTGAGAGAATCAGAGGCAGTGAACTTCCCCTCATCCAACCCCCGTCTGTCCATCTCACCGTCTTACTGGGGGACTAACTTACAGCTAGCTGCATTTCAACACTAAATACCCTCCGCGCTTCTCATCTTCTGTGCCCATGCCTTTACTCTACATTATATATAACTCGATACTGTTACCGATCAGGCGCTGGCGGAGTAAAGTCCGCGCGTAATAACCGGCAGTGCAAGTGCAGACACGCACACGGGCAGGATTGCAACCAAGTATCCGAGGACGCCGATACAGACCCAGATCGAGCCCCTGGTTCCCCCTGATCACAGCTGGGTGAAAGTTGCGCCAAGCCTGGGCACAACTGTGGCGCACAGAGGAGCACTGCTCTTCAAAACGAAATCTGACGGCCGGTCCCTTACCCTCCAGGCTGAAGTCCAGCAGCAGATACTCGTACGCCGTGTCGGTGCGGGTCTCCACTTGCGCTCTCTTCAGGGTGGAGTAGATCTTGCCGGGGCTGCTGTCCTCCGGCTCCTCCAGCTTCCTCAGCCCGCAGCCCATCGCAGCGCAGGCCGGCCGGACACGGGTGCGTCCCGGAGGCTAGCGCGGCGCCCTGAGCATCCCGCGCCCGGGGCCGGAGTGCCCCCTCGGGCTCGGGAGGGGATACAGTAACGGGTCTGTAATCCGCGGATGCCTCGGCAGATTGCTCACACACGGCCCGGAGAGAGAGAGGCGTAGAGCCGCAGGGTGGGTTGAGCACAACTGGGCAGAAAACGTACTGGTGCCCCGGCCACGTCAGTCCGCCCCGACCGGGAGAAAGACGCTTAAAATAGCCCACAAAAGGGAAGTGCAAAAGCTGCTGCGTCTCCCAGTGTTTTTAATCCTCCATCAATCAGTCCGCTGCTTTCTTCGTTTTAAAATAGTCTAATAATAACAAGCATTTATAGTAATATTGTAACGCTATTACAAATATACGCAAAAGTAAACTTTGATCAGAGCGGGCGCCTCCAGAACCAGCCCGTCAGATGCCAGTCTGTCTGCGCTCCTGGGAGGGAGGGAGGGAGGGAGGGAGAGGGGGCGGATGGAGGGAGGACATATTCACACACATTTCTTTTAACTCTTTTTCTGTGGTCTGGGCGGCAGGCGGGGAGGGGGTGGGGAGCGGGCAGGCCCTGGACAATCCTCAGAGGAAGCCGCTGCCCGGAGGAAGCGGATGGGGCTGCTGCGGGAGAATGGACCCCCATAATCCGCGGTGAATGGACGTCCCAGTTTCGGCCCCTGCTGTGTGCGGTGCTGTGTGGTTGCATTTTGATGCTTTTTGTTTGAAGCTCCATTGATAGTTAAACTGCACTGACCCCAGCAGCCAACACGGTCCAGTGGCTACTGACCATCATTAGCAGGTACACTATGTATCAAAGACAATACCGTGGTAAAACACAGTAAACTACACCCCCCACTCCCTGTAGGGCATATCTGGGACTGTATTCTACACTTGTTACGCCACTGTACTAGGATGTGTGCTTATTGTACCTTGTATTGTTACTGCACTTCTGTAATGCTTTAAAATGTCTGTGCAAACACGGGCATCTGCTAATAAAGAAATCATAATAATCACGTTTTCCAGTGGAAGGTGAATTCTGCATTCGCTTGTGTGACCCAGGACTAACCTGAGCGGCAGTAAACACACACCTCAGATACCCCTCCCTCCACTTCCTCCTGGCCAACGACACACTCAGCCCTGCCCTGACTGGGGCCCCCGTGTGGGGCGAGGGCCGGGGCCGGACACGGCTTCTCCCGGGCCTCTTCGCCCCACTGCCGTGACCCCGTGACCCCTTCACACTGACCGGGTTCCTGTGAAAAGCAGCCACTCAAGAGCCCGGCGTCTGAGCAGTGGTGGGTGGCAGGCGCATCCATTCACAAAAAGAACGCATTAATGAAGAGACCACCAAGCAGGGCCCCCCCTCCCTCGAGACTTGATTTCCACAGAAGGGAAAAAGTTTAAATCAATGTGAAATATGATCTGAAAACTGGCTGCCACTCAGACCCAAAATAGCAGGAATCATTAGTATTCATTTCATAGCACCCTTAACCTAATTATTTTAGAGAAGTGTGTAATAAGAGAGCGAGCTGCCCTCCTGTTTTGCCCCCCCCTACCGTGCAGCTGGTCCCAATCTCCCCATCTCCCAACGGGACTGCTGCCCCCCCGGGCCCAGCACAGGCCTGGGAGCGCGGCCGACCCTGGCAGAGAGAGCGGAGCAGTCCAGTGGGATCCCCCGGGTTTAAAAACAAAACCAGAAACAGACCCTCCGCCTGGCGGCCCACCCCCCCCCCCCGGTTTCCATAACATTCCTGCAGCGATGCGTCATGTGGGAGCTCCTCGCCGCCCCCCCCCTCCAGACGCACACAGTCCCAGCGTTTGTTGATTTTCCCATTTCTTTCCAGAGCAGACCCGGCCGTGGCCGATTGTGGGTGTGGGGGCCGGGCAGGGGGGGAGGGAGCAGACACCTATTAATAGTCATTGCCAAACCCCCCCCACACACACTTTACAGCAGACCGGCCCAAACCTGTGACCCAACACTGCTGAGCCACTGAAGGATTACTATTCCTCCTCCACACCTGCCTGCAGAACCTTTGTGTTTGCAAACCCTGGGACTGAACCACAGAGGTGTCCAAAAATAAACACACAATAAAAATAGACGCTCAGATGTTTTTCCTACAGAGCGGAAGCGTCTCTCTCGTTTAGTCATCGCTGGGACAGGAGGGAGCGGGTCGCTGTCGTCCGTCCACGCTGTAGCCGTGTCGCGGTGTGCGGATGGGACGGGGGTCCGTGTCTCCGCACTCTCGCTGCCGCCTGATGTTGAAGCTGTAATGGGAGCCAGCTGTGGGGGGCGAGGGGGGCTGTAACCCGATCCCCTGCGGTTTGTTTATCCCCAGATCGTCCATCTGCTCCGGTCCGGGAGAGGAGAGGGGGAGGGGGCACGGACGGCTCCTGCCCCTTCCTGTCTTCACTGCGGAGGCCGGACTGACGGATGCCTTACACCCAGACTGATCACATACGGGCCACAAGGGGTCGACCAGAGGCTACCGAGTTAACCGGGAGAGAGAGGGAGAGGAAGAGAGAGAGAGAGACAGACAGACTGACTGACTGCTGGTTCACACAGGCGAGAAAAACAATCCCTGAGCATCGGAACCAATAGAAAGAGCTGGACTATCGCAGAGGGACAGACAGACGGGCAGGCAGGCAGACAGACAGAGGGAAAGACAGGCGGACAGACAGATGCAGTCCACCAGGGAGCGCGGGCGTCCCACGAGTGGACAGACACAAGACACGACAGGGGACACACAAACGACAGCACAGTCCTCCGGGGTCAGGAGGCCGTGCTCACGTCCTGTCCGTCTGCTACACACCCCCAGTCTCAGCACAGCAACACAACACACCACTCCTCAAAATAATTTATTTCTTTTTTTTATACATTTTCCACTTTCAAAACTACAGAACAACCCCCCGCCCCCTATCAAATAATTCTGGTCGGCGCTCTTGTGTTAAAATACCGCCCCCCTTTACAACATTCAGAATTCTACCCCCCCACCCCCACTACAATTAAGAAAACAATAAATAAGTACAAATCAGAGAGCGCGACGGCACCAGCGCAAACCTCTCGAACGCTGCGACACAAACTGAACGGAGAGCAGGAACTATGTACACACAACAGAGAAGAGCCCCCCCATTCCACTGCTACAGATATGACACGCCACACATAACAGACTCCAGACACAACGGCATCACCGCCAGTAAAGTAAAATATTGAGAGCTGCTGGGGGGGCTGGTGACGGAGAGTCGGTTATTAATCCTAACTGGAGCCGCAAGGAGTGTGTGCAACAGTGTGACAGAGTGTGTGTGTGTGTGACAGTGTGTGTGTGTAAGTGTGTGTTTGTGTGTGACAGTGTGTGTGTAACAGTGTGACAGAGTGTGTGTGACAGTGTGTGTAAGTGTGAGAGTGTGTGTGTGTAACAGTGTGTGTGTGTGTAAGTGTGTGTTTGTGTGTGACAGTGTGTGTGTAACAGTGTGACAGAGTGTGTGTGACAGTGTGTGTAAGTGTGAGAGTGTGTGTGTGTAACAGTGTGTGTGTGTGTAAGTGTGTGTTTGTGTGTGACAGTGTGTGTAACAGTGTGACAGAGTGTTTGTGTGTGACAGAGTGTGAGTGTGACAGTACATCTGTATGTGCGTGACAATGTGTGTGTATGTATGTGTGTGACTGTATGTGTGACAGTGTGTGTGTGTGCGCGTGTCTTTCCCAGGACAGCTCTCTGACGACAAACCCCGGCCCTCCCTCTGTTCCCCCACTGACCCGTCTAAATCCAGAAACAACACGTGTGTCTTTCACAAACACACAGACACACAAGAGTACAGTTCAGCAGTGATAGCTTCACAACCCCTTCCCCACATGGGCAGCGATTCACAGTGCGCTCACAGTGCGCCGACCCAATACGACCTCTACAAAAACCGCGTAAACTGGGCTCCCATCTCGAGAGCTAGCCTTCGTCTCGCACCTTTAAAACTGACAAGATCCAATCCTATTGTTTTTGTTATTTTTCTTTCTGTTTAAATAACAGACAGTAATGATATAATTGTACAAAAACAAAAATACACATACTATAAAAACCAAAAAAACATTTCTAAAATGTGACCGTTCTTCCCCGCGGTCAGGCCGGGGGGCTGGAGAGGAGGCTGGAATCCCCCTCGGCCGTGGGGACAATCGCTCGTTAAGGAGACGAGATGGAAACTCCCAGCATGCACCGCGTTTAGGAACCAGTGAGTGGTTTTGCACTGGGCTGCATTCTTAGTGAAAGCTGCCCTCTAGTGTGGAAATGAGGGGACTGCAGCGCCCCAGTGAATCTCAGCCCCCTTCCTTCCGCAAATAATCTGTGTCCCCCCCCCACAGCCCCCTTCCCTCCGGCGCAGACTGCATTGACTATTGATAGACTATTGCTTTGATGTTTAGACACGTGTGTGAATCCCGAGTGGTGACGAATTCTGATTTATGAATCTACTTTCCGTCTGTTCCGATAATTGACCACTCGGCTCTCCCCGGCCCAGTACATCGACCTCCTCCCGTCACTATGAAATAAAACAACGACATTTAAATTAAAAGTACAAAAACAGAGAGAAGGACTCTGCAAAGAATATAAAAGTGACTCTAGCGGCGAAGTCCTGCTGGCAACCTACAGAAGGCGGGGCTTCCACGTTGCACACACTCACACACGCAGACACACGCAGACACACGCCGACACACAAAATGCTGCCACACAAGCAGGGCACAGGTGTGGAGATTTCTGATCAGGGTCCTGACCTCAGTGTTACACAACGGCGGGTGGTCTGTAGTGTGTGTGTGTGCGTCTCTGTGTTCCCCAGGTCTGTAAATGGACCCCCTGCCACCGCTGGACTAACTGAGTCCCCCCTCTGTCCCTCTTACATCTGCTGATTAAAAGATCGAAGACAACTAAAAAATGTATAAAAGCCTGTGGCACCCCCCCCCCCCCCAGGACGGTACAGTGCGGCACAGTGCAGACCCCAGACCGAGACCTCACTCCTCTCCTGACAAGCCTGTCCTCTTCGAACACTGCTCTCTTCTGCCCCCCCCCCCCAGATCCCCTGCCCCCCCCCGTCGCTCTACTTGAAGGTGTCTGCGCCGGCCGGGAGGAGGGGGGCAGCGACCTCCTGGCCGTACTCCTTGCGGGGGTGTGTGTGGTGGGGGCTGCGGCCGGAGCGGGGCTTCGGGGGGAACCCTCGTCTCGGCAGCCTCTGCTCCTGAGGGGGACACAAGAGGGAGACGCGCGGGTGGGACACAGGAAGGGGAGGCCAGGGACTACACCACTACTACACCACTACTACAACAACAGCAACAGGAGGGAGAACTCGGGTCACAGAGGGGTTTGAGACAGGCAGGCAGGCACACAGAGACAGACAGGCAGACAGAGAGACAGGCAGATAGACAGATAGACAGACAGGCAGGCAGGCAGGAGGGGTTCTGTCCCTCACCTTGCAGGGGTCCGGCTGCAGGATGGGGGGGCCCTGGGCAAACACCGGGTGATAGGCCGGCTGCACTGCGTGGTCATGGAGGTGTTGCCACGGCATCAGGTATGGCGAACAGGCGGTGAGCATTCCATCGTCACGCTTCAAACATGAGAGAGCAGCCGTCAACACATAGCGCACACGCTACAGTGGCCACACGCCCGGACAACTAATAGTGTGCATGTGCGAGGTGTGAGGGTTGTGTAGGGGTGTGGGGGGGTACCTCGGGGACAGTGGCCTCCAGCAGGGGCAGGGCAGGGGTGGCACAGCCTCCGTCAGGGGGGGGCAGCTCCAGGGGGCAGTACATCAGCTCAGAGGACTGCATGTACAGAGTGGGGCCGACCGGCACTGCGGACTGACAAGACTCAGCACTTTAACACACGCACACCACTGACACAGGCACACTACTGACACATGCACACCACTGCCACACGTGCACACACTACTGACACACGCACACCACTGACACACGTGCACACACTACTGACACACGCACACCACTGCCACACGTGCACACACTACTGACACACGCACACCACTGCCACACGCACACACACAACTGACTGTGGGGGTAAAATATAGAAATCCTATCCTGCCTTTGTCCTTGGTGTGCTGTTACTCCTCACTTGGTAATCAGCAGCTCACATTCCTTTCTTGCAACGTATTAACTGCAAATTACCTTATAATGTAATTGGCAATGTAGAGGTTAATGATTATTATTCATGAGTATTGATTATAATATTGATAAGATGGGAAAGCTTAGTTTAGGATGCCAATGAAATCACTGCTAGTTATTAGAAATGACCATTCAGACAGTTTGTAAAATGTTAATGTTATGTCCCAGAGGGGGTATAAAAGCTTTGTTCTGTCTTAAAACTTTTGAAGAACAGTGTTATGCTAGCCTTAAATCTTTTGAGTTGTGTGTGACTTGTTCTTCCCGTGCACGTAATAAATTCTGATTAGAACGCCCGACTCCAAGATTTTCTTCTACCACATGACACACACACACACACACACTCACACACAACTGACACAGACACACACATAGGGAAGGGTATCAAAAATCGATTCCAATTCTGGAATCGGATACTTAAGGTGAGGAATCGGATACTTGTTAAAATTAAAATTTCGATTCCACTTATCGATTCCTGTGTGCGCATTTTCAGATAGACCGGATTTTTTTACACGTCATGTGTGAGGACCCGAACGGCGATCTGCCAGGAGCTTCCTCGCTAATCTACGTCATCGTCATGTAAACATCAGTCGCGATGGACCGCGGGGGGAAGCGCTCGAAAGTGGGGCTACATTTTGCGAAGTCAGAAGCCAAAAACTGAAGAGAGCTCATTTTGGACATGCGTGTGTATGAACATGAGTGATTCAGGGGATCAGTGATACTGGCAATGACAGATCACTCGTGGGTTTGTGTCAGTGCTGTGAAAACACTGCGAGTGAAACGCAGGTCCAAATGGCACCGAGTGCTTTTACTCCACTGATCAATACGCGATGCTACTGCAATAGAGTGCAATAGCGCAGCACATCCACCACAATCATGATTCACGGACATTATCAGCGGAGCAGCATTTATTGCGATGCTGTATATTCGTGCAGTAAAAGTGTCACCTGGAGAGGCTGTCACAATGCAGTGTGAGGGACGAGCTCATGCAGC
This sequence comes from Amia ocellicauda, assembly GCF_036373705.1. Classification (NCBI taxonomy): domain Eukaryota; kingdom Metazoa; phylum Chordata; class Actinopteri; order Amiiformes; family Amiidae; genus Amia; species Amia ocellicauda. The sequence continues at coordinate 1,821,066 of NC_089865.1, read as the reverse complement.
GAAAGTGCAGAAACAAAGTTGACACGGTGTTGAAAATGTTTACTTTAGTGTACAATTATGTTTTGATAAATGCAATAATTATTTTTGAACTATAAAATATTGCTTTTGCGCATTATTCCAATATTTACGTTTACACTTGTTTCATTCTCTTATTGTATGCCGTTTTTGAGCGTTTTGCTTATTGTAGGATATATAGTTATTCATGTTTTGACTGCAGTGTGTGTGTTTAGAAAAAAAAAGTGCTTTGTTATTCATAGCAATAATATTTATATTTTATGATCATATATCAATTTAAATAATCCATTTGTGCTATACAAATGTTGTATTTGATGTTCATGAATAAAACGTATGAGTTTTAATGCGATTTTGCCTTTGATTGTCATATCACAGCTGTTAAAGAGCTATCGGTTACAATGACCGGCTTTGGCGCTTGTAGGTAGTTCGAAATGTCGGCGCTTCTAGTGTTAATTTAACAGTTTTGCACACATACAGCTCTTAAACGAGTCCTCAGTTTTATGTAGCCTGCTGATTTTTGTTCATGGTATTCAGCTGCAACTACATGTTTTGTAAACTAAGACACAGAATAAATGTGTTTGATATCAAGAAGTTTTTTTTTACCACATTGGAATCGAAACTGGGAATCGATAAGAATCGGAATCGGACAACAGTCACGGCTCCGCTCTGCCCCTACCTGGGGGAGGCTCCACTGCCAGTGTCCCGGGACGCACTGCGCAGAGGCCTGCAGGGGGGGGGGAAGACAGAGAGAGAGGCGTCAGGTCATCTCATCTCCACACCGTTTCCCGTAGCGCACCTACGCACTCTGTGGTTTGTGTCCGGAGTGTGCAGGTGCATCGGGGCGTCTCACTGACCTGGTAGTGGTGGTAGGAAGGCTGTGGGAAGACGGGCTGGGCCTGGTGGGTCACCATCACAGGAGAACTGGACACTGACCGTGGCTGCAGCACAGACGGACGGACAGATGGACAGACAGCGGGTCACACAGGGGCTAATCTACTCATTTTTTAGGTTCATAATGCGGTTCTTTTTTTATTACTAGAATGTCAGTCACCAGGGACAGAAAGGCAAAGACAGACAAACATGTAACTGACCCGGACAGACAGACAGGTAACTCAGACAGACAGGGTAACTGACCCAGACAGACAAAGACAGGTACCTGGCCGGCAGACAGACAGACAGACAGGCACAAGTGATCCACAATAACAGTCAGACACCAGTGGCAGACAGGCAGGCAGACTGGGGCGGCACTTACAGGCCAGTGGTTCTGGGTGAGGCTGGGCTCCGGGCTGTGGAAGTACGCCACGCCATTGTGGAACGTGTAGGGGTATCCAGTGGGGGTGGTGAGGTACAGGGTGCCCCCAGGAGCTGGGGGGGCTACGCTGGGGCTGGTGTCTGGGAAACCTCCATCTGACACACACACACACATACACACACAGGAGAGAGGACAGGGGATAGTGGGAAAGAGGGAGAAAGTAATTAATGGGTCGGATTGTGAGGTCACAGCTGAGACGGGGGGGCGCACAGACAAAGGAACAGCGTCCGGGACATTGACAGACAGGGGAGGGGTGGGCAACAATGCCACAGCGACAGCAGAGAGGACACAGGCAGAGATGGAGGGGGAGAGATAGGTGGACCTGTACAAGGAAACAAAAGAGCAGAGCGAGGGATAGGAGAGATAAGGGAGGTGGACCGGCGCTGGCTGGAAGGGAATGACAGAACGTGACAGGCAGGCAGGCGAAAGAGAGGAAGCAGCTGAGAGAAAGAGAGACAATGGCGTTCAGGACACAAAGCCAGAGACAGGATTCATTCACGGCACGGCTGTTCAGTTTGTCAGTGTTCAGGTGTCATTTTGTGAGTTGCCGAGGCCATGAGCCAGGTGTGTGTGTGTGTGTGAGAGTGTTAACATCAGTGTGTGTGTCAATGTGTGAGTTTGACAGTGTCAGTGTGTGTTAGTGTGAGAGTGTCAGTGTGTGTCTCAGGGCGGTACATACGATAGAAGCTCATCTGCTGCTTACGGATGGCCTGGCCGATATTCAGTCTCTTGTCCCTGAAGCAAACTTTATCAGCCTGGAGAGCGAGAGAGGAAGAGATGGGAGAGAGAGAGAGAGTGACTGAGAGAGACATTGTTCTCCTCTCTCTCTCTGGCACACGCCTACTCAGTCATTGTCACATGCACAGCCTCTCTCACACTCTCACTCTCGCTCACACACCATCACACCCAGCACTATGTGAGACTGTGTGTCCCAGCCTTACTTCCTGGAGGATCTTCTGGGCGTCCTCTTGGGTCTGGAAAGTCACGAAGCCGTACCTGAGGGACACAAGGAGCGACAGTCCCTCAGAGTGTCAGTGTGTCAGGGTCTCAGTGTGTCAGTGTCTCTCGGTCCCTCAGTTTCTCGGTCCCCCTCAGGGCCTCAGTGTGTCAGGGTCTTAGGATGTCAGTGTGTCAGGGCCTCAGGGTGTCAGTGACTGTGTCCCTCAGGGTCTCAGTGTCTCTCAGTCTCCCAGTGTCTCTTGGTTCCTCAGGGCCTCTGGGCCATGTGTCTGCGACGCTCACTCACTCACCCCTTGGACACGCCCGCACGGTCACTCACAATCTTCACCTCCTTCACCGGCCCGAACTGCGAGAAGAAGCGGCGCAGGTCACTCTCGTTGGTCTGGGGAAACACACACTGCTCACAACACACACACACACCAGGGCTTTACACACATACAGCTCACAACACACACACACACGCCAGGGCTTTGCGCACACACAGCTCACAACACACAAACACACACACACACGCACATACACACAGCTCACACACCACAAGACTGCAGAATCAGACAGCAGGTCAATGAACGGCTCTATCGTGGCACACAGACCCTGTCCACGCTGCGTCCACACGGACCTGCCGCTCCCTCGCTGCACTGCTGGTGTGTGTGTGTGTGTGTGTGTGTGTGTGTGTGCAGCGCTCTGCAGGCGTGAGTTACGGTTTGCTGACGTGCAGCTCTAAGTGCAGCACTTCCAAGACAAAACAAGCAGAGAAGTGCTGTCTCGCGGCCCAACGTGCACACTGTGGGAAACTATCACCGGCTACAGGGCACAAACGTAGATCGAGAGAACTGGTGCTGTAACCGGTGGCCCCACTAAATGTACATTTACTGTCACATCACTCACAGAGAGTGCACTTTACATTTAATTTTATACAGCAGCAAGGTGTCACTCCGGGTCCTCAGGCTGCTGGACTCTCAACTGCTGGTCAATCAGTTGTCTTCGTTAGATCAGTTAATTGTCTTACACACATCAGACCAGAGGAGCTTTTCCAGATCAGCAGGGACACACGCACCCGGGGACACAAATGGAAATTGGGTTTAAGGCATTCGAGACAGAAATCAGGAGACACTTCTTCACACAGAGAGGCGTCACAATCTGAACAAACTCCCCAGCGATGTGGCTGAAGAGACAATTTGGGAACATTCAACAACAGACTGGATAGGATCCTTGATCACTTAGTTATTAATGGACACCAAACGAGCACGATGGGGCGAATGGGCTCCTCTCGACTGGACACTCTCTTATGCTCTTCTTCTTCTTATGAGGAGGAGTCTGTCCTCCGGCGAGGTCGTCTCGGGCCCACTGTGCGGCTTGAGAGTCCCAGGGCTTCCCACCGTAAACACAGACCAACAAAACCCCAAAATACCTACAGGACAGATCTGTCATTCACAGCAAAACAGGCCTGGCACCAGTGACAGCTCCGCGGCTTTCCCACCAGCCAGGGACACGCTGCAACTTGTCAAAGCCGGCCTGGATATGACCGGAGGCGGATATGTTCAATAGACCCGTCGGAGCGCCTCGGAGAGCTCAGCCAGCACACACACGTCACTGCCCCCCCGCCACTGTCTGGCCCAGCGCTGAGAAACCCCTCTCTGGGCTTTTTCCACCGAGCTCTTCAAGACAACAGCAACAGAAGTGCCAGCGTGACGTCAGCGCTCCGTCCACCGGGACTCTCAGAAATGCACTGCGTCCCTCGGGGTTCGTGGAGGGAACCCTTGACGGCCGCACAGTGCAATTCTCAGCGATTCACAGACACAAACGAGAAGAGGAGTGGAGTATACAAACACACAACCACCCCACCCCCAGGGAGGGACGGAGGGGTAGAAACAGACAAAGAGGAGAAAGGAGAGGAGAGAGAAAGAAGAGGTAGAGAAGAGATGGGGAGCAGGGAGAGGGGAGGAGAGGAGGCAAGGGGACAGGGGAGGAGAGGAGTAGGGAGAGAAGGGAAGAGGAGAGACAGGAAAGGAGCAGGCGGCAAGACAACGGACAGTGGATGGACAGGAAGAAAGGGATGGAGGCAGGGAATAAAAATAACATCTGCCACCCGTCAAATGTGGGTACATTTAGCCAGTGTTGGGTAAATCTGTCAATTTTAGTGTACGGGACTCAACTTTTAGTTTCTGATGGAGTATTTGTCGGATGTTCAAAATACGAATTAATTTGGTGACGTTGTAGTGTTGGTATGTTAGTTGATTTGGCAAACCGCAATATCATGTTTTTTGAAAATATATGGCACCTGGACAGTCTTTGGTCCAGGAGGACAGATATCATGGCGAGCAATGAAGCAGAAGTAAGGTGGTTAAGGATGTGGAAAAATAATGACTTTTAATTATTTTTCATAGTCATAATTACTGACTTTTTAATTACCTGGATCAAAGTGTTTCAGAAAAGGAAAGAGGAGCAACAAACACATGAACACACACACACAGCAGCCACTGCTCTTTATTCTGTATTCACTGGAACTCAAACGCACAGGTGTGTTTCCGAACGCAGAGCGGCAGTCTGAGTGAGGTGTGGAGAGGAGGAGTCCATCACTTAGTCAAGTGGATTGTATCAATTAGCTAGATGGGTAGGTCTTATACATTTTGTATTTCGCTGTTGTGACCGGAAAACATTGCCACAAGGACGCTAACGTTAAGGCATTTTCATTGCAGCTCACATTGCTAAACTGCAATTGAATGAAAATGTATAAAAAATGAAAAAGAAAAACATATTGGTCGGTCAATTACAGATGTAATTGCAAATATTCCTTTATAAACAAATAGTCACAACCTTTATAGTTAATTTGAAATTGTGACAATAATACAAGAGTCTGACACGAGGTGCGTGAGAGTTGACAGGTCTGCTGTTATTATGCCATTTCCATACGGCTTCTAATGTATTTTAACATAGATATTTATTCAACAAAGTTGTTGTGTTAGATAAGCATTCATCAATTGCATCAATTACAACGTATTAATCTATTGGGAAACTATTTGCGATGGAGACGTGCATTTTTGCTGCGTAGCGGAGATTCTGCTGAAGAGAAACGTGTTTTGTTTGCATCGCGTCTTTGCTGGCGTGCAGGTACTGAGCAATGGAAGGACGTTACGGTCTGTCATCATTCCTGGAGATTATATCTTTTTTACCCACCACAGACCGTGACTCTATGAATATCTAGCCAATCCAATGAAATCCTTTTAATGACGGGCAGAGACCCAGAGAAGGGAGTAGCCGTGAAGAGGAAGAGGAGTATGAAGAGCAATGATGTTTCACCATATAACACCCCTTCTCATGTGTTAGTTTAGTGTTTATACAGATCAGATCCCCATTAGCTGCCATGTTATTGCATATGTGATCGATTAATTTGAAAAAGATGCTCCCGCACAGTCTCTACTAGCAAGTGTTATAATTCAACAGAATGCGATGTTTTGATCAAAGACCTTATAACACGTGCAAGTAGAAACTGTGGGAGCATGTTTTTCTATCCAGATACTTTTCCCTCATACACACCTGTCTACTCTATACAGGTGTGCAATTAGCTTTTGTTATTGTGATTGATTAACTATCTGAATAAATGCCACATTTTAACATGTTCACCACACATTTACGCACCCTCATGCATTTCTGGTGATGTTTGCCTTTGGCTGGTAAAAATACCAAGTGGCTGGTAAGTTTTTTCCTTCTACCAGACACAGTGGCTAGTGGCCAAAAAAGTTAATTTTATCCCCTGGATGGAGCGCTGCTGAACGGAGACAGGGGGAGGAGGACAAGGGTGTGTCTGACCTTGAAGTCGATGCCCCCGACGAAGATGCGATTGGGAATGATGGTGCCGTAGCGCGGGGCACTGGGGGGGGGCGGTGACGCCGGGCTGGGGGGGGTGGAGCTTGTCTGGGTCTGACTGCTGGTGAGCTGGAGAGAGAGGGAGAGAAAGAGCGAGCAGGAGAGGATATTCAATAATATTCCCACGTCAGTATACAAAAACAACATTCATTATCTGGGTTTATTTTCTAATCTACTGGTAGTAAAATTAAAAACATAACTGTGGGATAATATGAATTCACTTTAAATTATTTATCCTATTGTTGACAAATTAAAAAGTTGTTTTTTGTACATTTCTTCCAAGTTCTCTTCATCCAAACCAAACGTGTCATGCATTAGAAGTCACGTGTCACTGATTTTAGAACATAAGAAAGTGTCCAGTAGAGAGGAGCCCATTCGCCCCATCGTGCTCGTTTGGTGTCCATTAATATCTAAGTGATCAAGGATCCTATCCAGTCTGTTTTTGAATGTTCCCAAATTGTCTCTTCAGCCACATCGCTGGGGAGTTTGTTCAGATTGTGACGCCTCTCTGTGTGAAGAAGTGTCTCCTGTTTTCTGTCTTGAATGCCTTGAAGCCCAATTTCCATTTGTGTCCCGGGTGCGTGTGTCCCTGCTGATCTGGAAAAGCTCCTCTGGTTTGATGTGGTCGATGCCTTTCATGATTTTGAAGACTTGGATCAAGTCCCCACGTAGTCTCCTCTGTTCCAGGGTGAGAAGGTTCAGGTCCTCAGTCTCTCAGTAGGACATTCCCTTCAGACCTGGAATAAGTCTGGTTGCTCTCCTCTGAACTGCCTCTAGAGCAGCGATATCTTTCTTGAAGTGTGGAGCCCAGAACTGTCCACAGTATCCAGATGAGCTCTAACTAGTGCATTGTACAGTCTGAACATCACTGCCCTTGTTCTCAATTCCACACTTTTGACAATATACCCTAGCATCGTGTTTGCCTGTTTTATTGCTTCCCCACACTGTTTGGATGGAGAAAGTGAGGAGTCCACGTAGACTCCTAGGTCTTTCTCATGCGATACTTCATCTAGATCTGTTCCTCCCATAGTGTAATTATAGTGGAGATTTTTGTTACTTGCATGTAGTACCTTGTCCCCTATATGACACCTCGATCTGTTTGGTTAGTATTGACATATGAAAGGACGACAAGCCCCAAATGTATTATTTTTAATGAGCAAGCGGATCGCTAAGCTTGTCAGATTCGGAGGAAAAGAAAGAAAACAGAGGGAAATGTTTCAGGGGGGATTGTACGGGTAAATATTTTTCAAATGGGGGGGATGCAGATTGAAATGGGGGGTTTATATGTCCTCTATAACCAGGCCCCACACACACACACAATTCAGCCACACTGCACTCCATGGGGGAAAGTTTGTTTTCAGAGTAAAAACACACGCAACACGTGGTGAGCACAGGACTCAAACTGGGCCTGAAGGAAATGAGCTGCACCCCCCCCCCCCGTGACCCCCAGATGACCTCCACCCCCCCATGACCCCCGGATGACCTCCACAGCACCCTCGCGACCACGAGCGCGTCAGAGCAAAATCGTGCTCGAACACGTGACCCTGCAGCGCTCCTCAATGAGGCCTCAAAATGGCGACGAAATAAACTCTACATTATATTACAGTAGCGCAACGACTGTATCTGTCTCGGTTTTTATACGAGATCTATCTTGTTTATGCAGTGTGTGTGATCCGCGGTGAAGCATCGGCCTAAAAAGCTCCAGGTTTTAATATACACTGCAGCTGAACCCGGGCTACTCACAGCGGCTTCGGCCTCCATCCCGGAGCGGCTACTGCACGCCGGGCTTCGGTGCTAAAATATAAAATAACAAGAAAGTAAAAGTGGTTTATTTTGCACCGCGAAGGCACACCCGTCCGCCGTGGAGTCGCTCCTGGAGTCGCTGGCCGGCAACCCTGCGCGGCTTCCGTCGCCACAGCCCTGCGGGGGAGAGAGAGAGCGCTGGGCTGGACCATCGTCTCCACACACAGGGTACACCGACTTCTACATCTCACACATATATCTCACACACATGTATGTATATTGTGGAAACGGGGTTGAAATTAAGATCATGTGTAGTCTGTATGTACTGTGTTCGTATGTACACCAAAGTAACCGATTCGATTTTCTTCTCTTCTCCATATCGTTGTCCCGCCCCCCCTCTCCGCTCTCCGCAGTGGACCAGGCCGACGGCTGTGCGATGGGGGATGGGTGTTTGGCGGGAGGCGCCATCTTTCGTGTCTTTTCGTGTTTTGTTTTTAATCGCCTTGATTTTGAAATAAAGCGAGGACTGAGAGGTCTGCCCGCCCCATCGCCACGACTAGGTCATAGGTGCAATACCAAGCTAATTATATTCTGTGTGAAACGTAGCAGTGACGTAGTGTGTTTGTGTGCTCTGGACTGTAAGACCTTACGTGACGATCAACAGCCCACGTTAAAAGATAGAAAAATCGTTATGATCGGTTGTCTTAAAACGCACACAATAACACCCATATGAACAACAATAGCCTAATAATACTAATACATTATCGAACTACATTATGTGCATACATATATAGTTGTCTGTGCCACTGCTTGATTTTAATCAGATTTATATCAGCCATCAATATTGCGGTCTTTATTGTTCTCTAGGTATGGGGGAGGCGGTGGGACGTTTTAGTTTTTGGAGAAGTGAAGAAAGACCATCACTGTCCCTCTGTATCTAAGACTCAGTCAACCGGCCTGGTCCCTAAGAGGATAAAGCAACAAACATGCAGAAAGCAACACACAACACAAATGACAGTCTGTCCCCCTCTCCTCTGTCTCTCGCTCTCTCTTTCTCTCCCAGTCCCCTCCTTGTCTCTCTGTCTCCCTCTGCCTGTCTGTCCCTCTCTCAGTCTGTTTCTCTTTTTCGCTCTCCCTCGGTCTCTGCTTTCTCTCCCTGTGTGTTGGTGTCTGACAGCTGAGGGAGCTCTTCAGGAAGCTGTGTGTGGGGGTCTCAAGACACCTGTTGACTGATATCAATCCCCCTGTCCCCACTGTGACACAGAGAGAGAGAGAGAGAGAGAGAGAGAGAGCGAGGGAGAACGAGGAAGTTTCCGCCCGTGCTGCTTCAGTTGTTCGGCTACACCGGCCTGCACCTCTCTTTCTCCCTCTTTCCCCCTCTCTTTCTCTCTCTCTCCTCCTGCCCTCCGCACTCCTTCATTCAGGCACCAGACATCGTGCACTAGAGGCGTGTGATCGGGTAGGCTACGCAGTGCTGTCGGTTTCAGTGTGTCAGTTAATGTCAGTGAGTCAGTGTGTGTCAGTCTGGCAGGCAGTGAGTCAGTGTGCGTCAGTGTGCACCTCCACACACACATACCTGCACACCTGTAACAGACACACGCACACTCCACCTCACCTTTTCAGCTACCTCCCTTTCCTTTCCTCCTCTCTCCCTGTCTCTCCCTCTCTCTCTCTGTGCGCTGCGCCCCACACTGAGCCATAGGGAATCCGCTGGCAGTGTGTGCTGTCCCACAGGCCGGTGCTCTGCGCCGTGCCGTGCTGTGGTGAGCCGTGCTGTGCGCTGCGGTGCTTTGTCACTCTGCCGTGGCATACTGTGCTGTCACTCTGCACACCTGTCAGTCATGCCGTCCGCGCTGTGGGGGGGTTCCTACCTGCGTCTGTGCCGGGGCTGGGGTGGGGGGGGGGCAGCAGAGACTCCCAGGTCACGGGCGTCTGTCCAGAGGGATTAGTCCGGAGCGGAAGCCAAGGCCCTCCTCCATGGCCCGGCAGAAAGACAAGCAGAGAAGAAGAGCGAAAGAGAGAGAGGGACAGGGAGAGAGGGAGAGAGGGACTCTGGCACTCGCATTCCACGGCGGTATCAGTTAACAGTGAACTGACACTCTCACAGCGCTCTCTCTCTCTTTCTCTCTCTTCCCCCTTCTCTTTCCCTCTCCTTCTCTCTCTATCTCTTCCTCTCCTTCTTTCTCCCCTCTCTCTCAGTCCCTGTCTTCACACCAGCGGTCTCTCTATATATATTTCTCCGCAGTGGTCACCTCTGAACGCAGCGTTCAGGGCTTCACTGACCACAGGTCCGTGTCAACACTGAGCACCGCGCTGTGTTGTGTAACTCAACAGTGTTCAGGGTTATATACGCCCGGTGTTCAGTGCCCTGTCTCAGCAGTTTGTTTGTTTACAGGTTTGTGTAAATGTGTGTGTTTGTGTGTGTGTTAGTGTGTCTGCATGTGTACATGTGTGTGTTTGTCTGTGTATGTGAGTGTGTCTGCGTGTAAATGTGTGTGTGAGTGTGTGTTATTGTGACTGTGTCAGTGTGTTTGTGTGTGTAAGTGTGTGTCTTTGAGGGTGTGTGTGTGTATGAGTGAGTGTGTGTTAGTGTGTGTGTGTGTATGTGTGTGTGTGTTAGTGTGTGCATGTATGTGTGTGTGTTAGTGCGTGTGTGTATGTGTGTGTGTGAGTGCATGTGTGTGTGTGTGTTAGTGCATGTGTGTGAGTGTGTTTGTGAGTGTGTGTGTGTGTGTGTGTGTTAGTGTGTGTGTGTGTGCGCGTGTGTGTGTGTGTTTGTGAGTGTGTGTGTGTGTATGTGTGTGTGTGTTTGTGAGTGTGTGTGTGTGTGTGTTTGTGAGTGTGTGTGTGTGTGTTAGTGCGTGTGTGTGTGTGTATGTTTAAGTGTTTCTCTGGGACATCGTGTTCGCTGACACAGTGCTGTGATTTTTCGTGCTCACCAGAGAGAAACAGCAGTTTAATTGGCCGAGGGGGGAGATGTGTATCGCAGCACAGTGTCAAACTGCCCCGAACCTGCAGAATGCCCCCGGACTCACATACCCTCAAACACGCACACTTACACATACACACCCCCTGCACCCCCCACCCCACACAACTCACACCTCTGTGGCACCAGGAGCTCAAACAGTCCTCAGTCCTGCCAGGAGCGTCACTGAAGGGTCCTCAAAGCGTTTCCAGTGTAAATCCAAGACAAATAATGTGTTTGTATATCATAAAAAAAACAGTTGTCCAACAGTATCTTTACCTCCTCACTGCTGGTTCTCATCTCACCTCCGTTCGTTAAATATGTATATGTATATGTCTTATGATTATTATGTCTTGTTGGCTGCAAAGTAGCAAGAGGCACAGAAGCGCCGAGAAATATCCAAAGTGTTTTACAGCCCGTGTCAAGCAGTGTACATTTCAATGGACATGTTTACTCGCCAGCTGGACTGGAAACCTCGGAGCCCTGGGACGACTCCAGGAAACCTCTGATCTCTGTCTGTGCACTGAGAGGGAGGGAGGGAGAGGGAGAGAGAGAAATAGAGAGGGAGAGGGACAGGCGGGGGAGACGGAGAGGAACAGAAAGAGAGGGAGGTGAGGGAGAAAGAAAGAACACGCGCAGGAGAGGCCCTTGCATGACCACGCTCTCTGGCACACGGCTATGTCTGAGAGAGGGATTATTATTATTCATGTATATTTCTAATTATTATGATTTTTTGTATTATTATTATGTATTTATTAATGTAATTAATGGGTATATTTCATTTTTACTTTATTAGCTAGCAAATTTAATTGTATTGAGGGAGAGATGTCTGGCAATATCTGTTAAATTCGCACATGTACAGTGGCTGTGTTTCCTGTCCCAGTGTATCGCCCAGTTCTGAGCTCTGGGGCTGCCTGTCAGTGCTGTGGCAACACTGATGTAATTTAGTCAATCCAATAGAGCCAACTGAATAGAGAGAGAGAGGGAGAGAGAGAGAGAGAGAGAGGGACGGGTTTGCCCCTGCAGTGCCATTTACTCAGTTTCACCACAATGCTCACTCAGCCAGTGTGTTTTTAGTGTGTGTGCCCGTGGCCCTGGGTCTGTTGAGCACTCTCAGTGAGATTGTGAGTGTGTGTGTGTGTGTGTATGTCTACTGCTCTCTCAGTGTGGAGTGTCTCTCTCTCTCTCTCTCTCTCTCTCTCATTGTGTGCGTGTGTGGCAGTGTGGTGTCGGGGTCAGGGGTCAGTCCTGCAGGTAGGTGTGGGGACTCAATCCCAGGTGCTAATGAGCCAGGCTGTCCACACCAGCCCTCCAAATCCACAGCCTGTCAACACAACCTCTCTCCTCTCCCCCACTCTCCACCTCTCCTCCCTCCATCTCTCCTCTCTCCCTCTTCCACTTCCAGAGCTAGAGTCAGTAGGACTGATAACCGTGCCTCACTTCTCTGAAGCTGCTGCTATGGAGGAAACTGAGAAGTGCAAGTGTGTGTCTATATATATATATATATAAAACTATAAAAGTGCAGCCTGACAGACAGACAGCACACCGGTGGCTCAAGCAGACAGTGTCAGCACTTCAGCCCCTCAGTTCAATCCAGGTCTGCTACAGGTGCAATCCCTGTGCTGGACCCCAGAGGGCAGAAGCGTGCCAGAGTGTGTGTGTGTGTGTGCAGGTATCTGGCCGATGCCCTCGGGTTACCCTGTGGATTTACTTGCTGTTTCTGCAGGAGAGGAGCCTTGTGTTACTGACCACACACTCACAGCAGTTATACTATTACTATACCTGATATTATTATAGAATTATTATTACTACTAATAATAACCCGTTTTAGAATGATGGGACGTATGACCCTGTAGTGTGACTCTTCTTCTTCTTAGTATTATTATAGTGAGGACAGTTGTTGCTCAGTGTCCAGGTCCTGGGAATAGGGGACAGTTTCTTCCAGATCCGACCGCACTGGGCCAGGCTCCCCCCTCTCGCTCCCTCCCTGGCCGGGCAGGCCGCCGCTGGGACGCGCTGATCCGGCTCTGTGATCCCCCGCCTCTGGAACAGCTGGAACGCGTCCAGAACGTGAGACATTCCAGAACCTTTGGCGACCAGACGCCCCGCCCACCAGCCTGCCCCGATAGGCCGCCCTCAGAATGCGCCGCGCTCGCCTCGGCGTCTGATTGGGCGGAGGAGGCTTCGATCGAGCGTGTGGGCGGGGCGGGGGGCGGGGCCGCTGTCAGAGATGTTCCTCATTCCTGCTCGGAGCGGCAGTCGGGGAGTCGCTGCGGCATCCCAGGGGCTGCGCTGGAGGAAGGGAGCCATCGCCGAGGGACAGAGGAAGGCAGGAAGGAAGGAAGGAAGGAAGGAAGGACAGAAAGAGAAGGGGAAGCGACCTGCATCCATCGCAGCTGAACACCCCACACCCTCGCCGGGGTGCCTGAACGGCGAAGCGGAAAGACTTGTTGCTTTGTTTTCACACTTGAGACGCGGCGGACGCTCCTTCTGCGGCGCGATGTAACTTTCCCTGCGAGCGCCCTGTTCGTCTGAAACTTTGAGTGCTGGGAACAGTGGAAGAACTGGGAGTGACTGTGGAGGACTGGGCAGCGCAGTGAGGCAGATATGTGAGCTGTCGGACCCGTGGCCACTGGACTGATGTGCACATCTGCACCCTGCCCCACGCTGCCGGGCACACAGTGGAGGAATAGCGGAAGACTTTGCCATTTTAATTACCCCTTAAAAAGACAGACAAGAAAACTTCCACCAGTACCCGCTCTGGAGTCATGTCGCCTCTGAAAGACCTCTGTCATTAAGCAGTTATCCTCCTCCATCATCATCATCATCATCATCACCAGGTCTGCTCCTCTCTGCCTCCCCCAGCGGGGTGCTGTGCGATGTCAGGTCGGGAGCCGTGTGCCGACGGGCTGTGCGGCGAGGGCCACCGGGAGCAGCCTCCGGGGCTCAGGGCCGGGCGGCGCAGAGGTGTCATTGTCCCCGGCGGTGGGGACCCCGAGGCCACGCTGATCGAGGCGGTGAGGGCTGCCCCCCGGCGCAGCAGCATCATCAAGGTAGGAGAAGCGGCCGGGGTGGGTTGTCGGTCCTGACTCGCAGGTTAAGGCTCCTGCATCGACCTGCTGTGGACCACCGAGCACACACACACTACACCCCCACAGACCTGTTGCTTGCGACTGGAGGAGGACCTTTGATTCAGTCAACCTAATAACATCCACGTGTTCATGTGTGTTTCTCTGTCCACCTATACGAGCTCTCTCTCCCCGGGGCTGTAATGTATCGCCCCGCTCCCTCAGTAATTAAGTAATTGGGTTGGTGCTCCTGCGGGCAGCCGGCACCGGGCGGAGGCGCCGTGAGCCCCGGAGCGCTGCTGCATTATTCATCGCGCCTCTCCGTGCTGGGGCCGACAATGAGGGACTGAAATTGCAAACCAGCAAACAGACGGACTGACACGGAAAGTAAGCCAAAACACAAATCCAGAAATCATCCCCTAACAAGCAGTAAATACATCATCATACATATATATATATTTATAAACAAATGCAAACAAAAAAGTGGATACAATAAAATACAGCACAGGTGTGTGAGTGCGTGTGAGTCTGAGCTGTGGTTTTGTTTGAATGTATCATGTTTCTGTGTTATACTAATAAGGCACCTTGTGTGAAGTGAATTGAAATGAACTGAGAGAGAGAAGGACAGTGTGGTGTTAGAAATCTGTTTGCCAAATGATTGGTGTGCGGAGGAATGCATGTTTGTACACACACTCGCAAGCATACACACACTCACTCACACACACATGCACACGCACACAGACATAAACACTCACACACACACTGACTCAGACTCACGCACAGACTCTCACACACACACACACACACACTGACTCACACACAGATATAAACGCACACATTCACACATGCTGCTCACACCACCTCCTCTCCACATGAACGTGTGACAGAGAACTCGGTGGCGTCTCTGGAGCCAATCAGCTGTGCCGCCCAGCTCCCTCTCAGAGACGCTCTGTGGAGCCCCTGGCACAGGAGCCGTGCCAACGCACCCGCGCAGCCTGCAGCTGTGTGCCCAGTGTGGGGGCTATGGTGGCACGCAGCACCAGCCCGATTCTGGGTTCCCTGCACCGAAAACTGCCAATTGGCAGTGGTGCAGTGGACATGTGTGTGCATGTGTGTGTGCATCCGTGTATGTGTGTAAGTGTGTGCATGTTTGTGTGTGTGTATGTATGAGTGTGTTTGCATGCATGTGCATGTGTGTTTAAGTGTGTGTGTGTTTGTGTGTGTATGTGTGTGCATGTGTGCGTGTGCTTGTATTTGCATGTATGTGTGTATGAGTGTGTGCGTCTTTGTGTGCATGTGTGTGTGTGCATTGCATGTGTTTGTGCATGTATGTGTGTGCAAGTGTGAATATGTATGCATATGTGTGTGTGTGTGTGTGCCTGTGCTTATGTGTGTGCCTATGTGTGATGGGAAGCCACCATATCGGCCTGTTAACGATCAGATCAGACTGAACACTGATTCACTGACTCACTGACTGACTGACACACTGAGCGACTGACACACTAAGTGACTGACACACGGAGCGACTGACAGGACTAGCTGGGCAGTGAGTTCAGCAGTGTGTTGCAACCCCCTCCCAGATTGTTCAGACTGTGCTTTATAAAAAAGCTGTTTTGCTAGCTGGGCCGAGCGCAGCAGGGCTGATTAGGGGCAATTGTTAGTTCAGCTGAGAGGGTTGATTAATTTTCTTGAGAGCGGATTCCTGTTCTTCAGATTGGAGAAGGCGGGGGGGGGTGCTATCATGGCAGGGCAGTGGCAGCCTCTCTCTCACACGGCTGCAACATCACCAGCTGCTGAGCAAAGACCAGCCCCTTCCTGGCACACAACGCCAAGCGACAACTGATGAGCACAAACAGTGTGTGTGTGTCTGTCTCTGTCTCTCTGTGCTGAACGGCGCTGATCCATTCTGGGCTGTGCTGTACTGTACTGTTCTGTTCGTCCCAGTTCTATACTCTGAGATGACTGTCCTGTCCCGTGCTGTCCTGTCCCCCGGCAGGACAGTGTGTGCTGGCCTCCTCGCCGATCTGTTTGTTTAGGTGTTTGTGTGTTTCTGGGGTGGCGCCAAAACCAGCGACAATAGTGCGTCTGTTTGCCCTTGTGTGCGGTCCGCACCGGGGGGATGGTGAGGGCCAGTGCCACGCAGACACTGGCACCAGTGGCCTGAACTGGGAGCTCTCTCAGTGTGCATGTGTGTCTGTGTGTGTGCAGCAGTGTGAGTAGGAGTGTGTGCTTCAGGCGTGTGTGTGTGTTTTTGTTGCAGTTTGTGCAGCAGGGTGTGTGTGTGTACATTTATGAAATTGTACTCGTGGACACAGTGGGTCCCCCTGGGCCTGGCAACGGGGGGAGTGAGGAAGTGTAGCTCTGAGAGTCACACAGAGAGAGGAGAGAGGGAGGGAGTGCAGGAGAAAGAATGAGAAGGAGAGGGAGAGAGAGGGAGAGAAGGAGAGAGGCACAGACAAAGGGAGAGGTAGAGAGAGGGAGAGAGAGGGAGTGAAGGAGGGAGAGGGAGGAAGAAGTAGAGAGAGGGTGTGAGAGGGAGTGAAGGAGAGAGAGACGGACAGAGGGAGAGGTAGATTAAGAGAGAGAGAGAGAGGGAGAGGGAGAGGGAGGGAGACAGGGAGAGAGGGACAGGCTGCTGGAGGTGGAATGCGGTGTTTGGTGCCAGACTCCCATTACATCACTGTTTCACCGGTACACATACTGGGGCGTCATGGCATCGCATGTGCCCGTGTCACTGAGCCAGTCTTGCGGGGGCAGCGGTACCTGGGTCTCGGAAACGTCTCTGTTCTTCAAAGGTTTAAGTTGATCCCAGATGTCCCAGAGATCGGATACTTAAGATACGAGACTCAAAACAACATGTTGAGTCACACACTGATACACTGATACACGCACACAACACACACACTGCTGCTCTCACGCTCACACAGACACACACAAATGTACTACGTTACACACTCATGTTTACACAGTTACACTCATGCGCACACATACACAAACTAATAGACTCACCGTTAGCCATACATTAATATACACACACATGCATGCACTGCTGCACACACTCATAGTGACACACACACACACACACAGCACACGCAGTGTCCCCGCACAGCTCACGCAGTGTCCCCGCACAACACAAGCAATGTCCCCGCACAGCACACAGAATCTCCCCACACAGCACATGTAGTGTCCCCACACACGCAGTCTCCCTGCCAAGCACACCCAATCTCCCTGCACACGAAGGATCCCCGCACGGCACACGCAGTGTCCCCGCTCAGCACACGCAGTCTCCACGTACGGCACGCAGGCGGGCAAGAAAAGGCGGCTGGCGGGGCTGTCTGTCTGTAAGCCCCCTGTAACAGTATTATCTGAGTAATCGCCTTTGCTCCCCCTGAGCTGCGCTACTCTGGCTCTCAGCAGATTAGGAGCAGGGCTCGGCACAGGGCAGAGAGAGAGAGAGAGAGAGCGAGGGAGAGAAGGGAGACAGAGAGGGAGAGACGCAGGGAAGAGTGCTTGTTTATCAGACGCGGTTCATAACTCTTCCTGCTGTAAATATTTGCCTGTGGTGTCAGTCCTATTGTCTGGTTACTGCGCTGGCAACACTCGCCCAACGGTCCCCCCCACACACAGCCCACCGAGGCCCAGCGGCGCCTGTGGGTGGGGGGGGCTCCAGGCCAGGACGAACCCAAGCAGGACACAACGCTGCTGAGAGCGCTACACTACTTTACACCTCTCTCTCTCTCCCTCTTAACTCTTCCTCTATTCCCCCTGTCTCCCCTGGTTAGGGCGAGGCTGTTGGGTTGAGAGATCATGTGATCAGCAGGTATTTCCTGGAGATTACAGTGAGTCCAGTGACACTGACCTCTGACCCCATCGGGCAAAGGGGATACGTATCTCCTTGATAAATAGACCTCGATACATTTCGGATTCTCTCTCGTCTCTGCCACTCTGTCCCCGCTTTAAACACAGAGGCAGGAGAGAGAGAGAGAGAGAGAGAGGAATAAATTAGGGAGCGAGAGAGAGGGAGGGAGGTAGCATTCATAATTAGAGAGAGAGACAAAACAAGCAGAGAGAGAGAGTGAAAGAGACTTTTTGACTTCTTTGAGAGAGAGGAAACGAGTGTGTGAGAGAGAGAGAGAGAGAGAGAGCAAGACAGGAAGAGAGAGTGAAAGTCGGGAACAGAGCGAGAGAGAGAGATATCCCAGTGAACTATGGTGACTATAATCACCCTGCAGGGCTTTGGTTGACCTGAAAAGAGGGAGGGAAGGAGCAAGGGGGTGAAAGAGGAGGAGGAGGAGGAGGAGAGGAGGATTTTGGTCTTTGTCGGTCTGTCTCATTTTGTTCTGTCACTAAATACGAATCCAGTTTACAGGTCTCTCTCTGTGCTTCTGGATCAGCAAGAGCAAAACAAAACAACCTGAAAGAGGAGGAATAGTGTTGAGGGAGGAGGAGAGGGAGAGGGAGAAGGAGGGAGATACAGTGAGGGAAAAAAGTATCTGATCCCCTGCTGATTTTGTACGTTTGCCCACTGACAAAGAAATGATCAGTCTATAATTTTAATGGTAGGTGTATTTTAACAGTGAGAGACAGAATAACAACAACAAAATCCAGAAAAACGCATTTCAAAAAAGTTATAAATTGATTTGCATGTTAATGAGGGAAATAAGTATGTTACCCCTTCGACTTAGTACTTGGTGGCAAAACCCTTGTTGGCAATCACAGAGGTCAGACGTTTCTTGTAGTTGGCCACCAGGTTTGCACACATCTCAGGAGGGATTTTGTCCCACTCCTCTTTGCAGATCCTCTCCAAGTCATTAAGGTTTCGAGGCTGACGTTTGGCAACTCGAACCTTCAGCTCCCTCCACAGATTTTCTATGGGATTAAGGTCTGGAGACTGGCTAGGCCACTCCAGGACCTTAATGTGCTTCTTCTTGAGCCACTCCTTTGTTGCCTTGGCTGTGTGTTTTGGGTCATTGTCATGCTGGAATACCCATCCACGACCCATTCTCAATGCCCTGGCTGAGGGAAGGAGGTTCTCACCCAAGATTTGACGGTACATGGCCCCGTCCATCGTCCCTTTGATGCGGTGCAGTTGTCCTGTCCCCTTAGCAGAAAAACACCCCCAAAGCATAATGTTTCCACCTCCATGTTTGACGGTGGGGATGGTGTTCTTGGGGTCATTCCTCCTCCTCCAAACACGGCGAGTTGAGTTGATGCCAAAGAGCTCGATTTTGGTCTCATCTGACCACAACACTTTCACCCAGTTCTCCTCTGAATCATTCAGATGTTGGCAAACTTCAGACGGGCCTGTACGTGTGCTTTCTTGAGCAGGGGGACCTTGCGGGCGCTGCAGGATTTCAGTCCTTCACGGCGTAGTGTGTTACCAATTGTTTTCTTGGTGAATATGGTCCCAGCTGCCTTGAGATCATTAACAAGATCCTCCTGTTTAGTTCTGGGCTGATTCCTCACCGTTCTCATGATCATTGAAACTCCACGAGGTGAGATCTTGTATGGAGCCCCAGACCGAGGGAGACTGACAGTTATTTTGTGTCACCTTCTCACCAAGCTGCTTGGCGATGGTCTTGTAGCCCATTCCAGCCTTGTGTAGGTCTACAGTCTTGTCCCTGACATCCTTGGACAGCTCTTTGGTCTTGGCCATGGTGGAGAGTTTGGAATCTGATTGATTGATTGCGTCTGTGGACAGGTGTCTTTTATACAGGTAACGAGCTGAGATTAGGAGCACTCCCTTTAAGAGAGTCTCAGCTCGTTACCTGTATAAAAGACACCTGGGAGCCAGAAATCTTGCTGATTGATAGGGGATCAAATACTTATTTCCCTCATTAACATGCAAATCAAGTTATAACTTTTTTGAAATGCGTTTTTCTGGATTTTTTTGTTGTTATTCTGTCTCTCACTGTTAAAATACACCTACCATTAAAATGATAGACTGATCATTTCTTTGTCAGTGGGCAAACGTACAAAATCAGCAGGGGATCAAATACTTTTTTCCCTCACTGTATATATACAAATATAGATATAATATACACAGCCTATATACAGAGAGAGCGCTAGTCCCTATACAGTTCTGTCGATTTAAACACCTCTAAACTGAATTTGAGAGGGTAGAGGTGGGGGCTTGGTGGGAGAGATGTGGGTCCACTGGTTTGAGATGAGAGGGGGAAGAGAGAGACAGACAGATAGACAGATGCACCAGGAAGAGAGGGAAATGTAGAGGGCCTAGAGAGGTTCTGAGATGGAGAGAGGGAAAAGAAAATGGTGAAAGCGATGGCAATACCAGGGCGAGTAAGAACTGAAATGTAAATGGAGGGAGAGGGATGGAGAGGAGGAGAGGAGGAGAGGGAGGTAAGAGATGGAGAAGAGGTTTGAGAGGTGGAGGGGGAGAGGAAGGGTGGTGAGAGAGAGACATAGAAAGAGAGAAGGGAGACAGCGAGATTGAGAGCAGAAAAGAGTGAGTGTGTCAATGTGTGTGACAGAAAGACAGGAATAAAGGGTAAATAGGGAGAAGGAAGAGAGTGAGTGAGAGGGGGAGAAGGGAAGAGAGAAGAGGAAAGAGGAAAAAACCCTCCTGCATTCTCAGTCTCTGACGTGAGTTTCAATCGAGATGAGCGGGAATTGAGAGAGAGAGAGAAAGAGAAAGAGGGAGAGAGAGAGAAGGGGGGGAAGCGGAGGGATGGGGAGATGGCACACAGCGCTCCTGCGGAGAGCTGACGCACGCGCTCACCATTCATATGCAAACGAGCGAGCAAATAACGCTAATTAGCGACTGTTCAGCACATAGACATCCTCCCTCTTCTCTTCCTCTGCCTCCTTCTCTCTCTCGCTCCCTGTCTCCCTCTCACCCTCTCCCCTGTGTCTTCCTCTCCCATCGTGGATGCCGGTCTGCGCAGCTGGGTCAGGCACAGGCGCAGGCGCAGCCAGACTATTGACCACCAACAAACAGTCACCCGGTAATCAAACCCCCTGTGCAAATGTCACTCGGTTCGATAGCAGTTAAGGGACTGCGCGGCCGACTACAGCCCTGGCATCAGACACGGCCCATTACACCCCTAACGAGTCGCTCGTAAATCATACAAACACATACAGACAACAACAGGCCGGCGAGGACGAAACAAGGACCGAACACGTCCAGGGAAAAAAACAATTTAATGACCTAATAAAGTCTGTGCTCATCGAGCTGTTTGTCTTTGCGAGATCTCCCCCCCCACAGTGCGCTCAGCACCCAGATTCAATTATTGCTTCCTATTGATTGTGTCCTACAGCTGGGCTCTGCGTGTGAGTGTGCAGGTGTATGTGCTGTGTGCTGTGTGTGTGAGTGTTAGAGAGTTGAGATTGTGGGAGTGTGAGTGTGTGTGTGAGGAAGTGTGTGTGTGCGTGAGTGTGTTTGTGTGTGTGTGTGTGTGTGTGTGTGTGTGTGTGTGTGTGTGTGTGTGTGGGGCGTGATGCCCCACGAAATGAACATTTATGATACGCAAAATAACCTTTTTCCTGGAGTTTTGATCACTTCTTGCTGGATCCCATCATGTGACTCCGCAGAGCACCGAAATAGCCTCCAGGTGCGCTGTGGTTGCAGCTTGGCCGCCCGGTGCTGTGTGGCCCGGACGGTGTGTGGGTTCAGGTCTGTGTGGATGTGTGTGTGTGCGTGTGTGGGTACAGGTCTGTGTGGATATGTGCGTGTGCAGGATCTGTGTGCATGTGTGTGTGTTTGTGTGGGGGTGCAGGTCTGTGTGGATGTGTGTGTGTGCGTGTGCGGGTACAGATCTGTATGGATGTGTTTGTGTGTGTGTGTGCACGTGCAGGTCTGTATGGATGTGTGTGTGCACGTGCAGGTCTGTGTGGATGTGTGTGTGTGCGGGTACAGGTCTGTGTGGATGTGTGTGTGTGCGTGTGCAGGTCTATGTGGATGTGTGCATGTGCGGAGACAGGTCTGTGTGGATGTGTTTGTGTGTGTGTGTGTGCAGGTACAGGTCTGTGTGTGTGTGTGTGTGTGTGGGGGGGGGGGGGGGCTGCGCAGCGGTTATTTCTGTCCTGCGAGTCCTTTTGCCGAGGAGAGTGTCAGCTCAGCCTGGGGGAAGGTGTCGGCAGTGACAGCTTAATACACAAATCTGCTCGAGGGTGTTCAGCTTAGTGCCTGGCTCTGTGTCTGTGTGTGTGTATCTGTCTATCTGTGTGTGTGTATGTGTGTGGAAGGGGGATTAATCTTCGCTAAGTATTTATACAGGAACACACACACACGCTCTGAGACACACCTGGCAGCTCTAATCTCCACACTGGCATCACCCACCACTGTTTATCAGACATTAATATGACTAGTAGCGAGAGAGAGAGAATGGGAGTGAGAGAGATGAGTGCAGTAAGCGTTGTGTACCTGTTGAGCAGATTAGGCTGAGTGGCGTATTGTTGGGGGTGGGGAGGGGGGGTCTGTCTGCCCATCCATCACAGAGAGAGAGAGAGAGAGAGGACAGTGAAGAGAGGGAGAAATGAAGGAGTGCAGAAACAGGGAGGGCAGAGAGAGTGGCTGTGTGCGCGTCTGGCAGTGTGGGTGAGTGAGTGTTTATGGCAGTATATAAACAACATAAAATGACATATATATATATGAGAGAGAGACATAGAAAGAGAGAAGGTGGACAGCGAGATATCCACACGTTCTCACTGGCAGTGCTCATGCCCACGCCCACACATGAACACACACTATTATTATAATTCTTATCAGATGCCCGTATCCAGGGCGGCTTATAAATGTTACAATCTATCAGATTCATTTTAATGTACAATTACCTGTCACTGAGGGATTTTTACCCTGAGGTTGAAACCACAACCCTGTGCTCAGAAGACCTACACGTGCGCACACATTCACACACACACACACACACACACCGATAAATACATGAATACACACACACACACACACACACACACACACACACACACACACACACACACACCGATAAATACATGAATACACACACACACACACACACACACCGATAAATACATGAATACACACACACACACACACACACACACTCACTTATCTCCTGTTGTTCACTGTGACTCTCCAACACCACCCACCTCCCTTTAGCTCTTATCTAGGACTTCACTGCATGTCCGTACTTGTCGCCTCCTTGAACTAGGATGTGTGCTTTGTGTTTTATATTCACTGTACCGCTGGACTGTTGTTCTGCGATTCGTACTTTCTGATGATTTGTGTGACTTCTGTAATGTAATACTGTAAGTCACCTTGGATAAGAACATCTGCCAATAAATAATACTAATAAGAATAGAGAGAGAGGTGGAGGGGTAGATAGAGAGAGCGAGAGAGAATGAATGACAGAGAGGGGAGCCAGACAGGGAGATGAGCGACAGAGATAGAGAGAAGGTTACAGACCTTTTTTTTTCATTTGTTACAAAGTTACCTTATCGGACAAGACCTCCTAATCAAATCACAAGCGGAATTACAGCTGGAGATAAGTAAACGAACGGATCAATCACACTGAGAATTCAGACGGAGAGAGGAAGAGGTTAGAGAGGATGTGAAGGAGAGAGAGAGTCAGTGAGACAGAGAGATGGGGAGGAGAGAGAGAGAGAGAAAGGGAGACAGACAGAGAGGGAGAGAGAGAGAGGGAGAGAGAGAGAGAGCTCTTTGAATTTAATGGAGGGGGAAGCAGGAGCAGGAAGCAGGGCTGATTGATATCAATGCAAATCCGACTGCTGTTTTGAATGTGTGTCACTGCAGCGCCCCTCCCTCCCCCTCTCTCTCCCTCCCTCTCCATCGCTCCCCCTCCCCCTCTTCCCTCCCTCCCTCTCCTCTTCTCCCTCTCCCTCCCCTCTCCCTCTCCCTCCTTCTCACTCTCCCTCCCCCTCTCTCCCTCTCACGCTCTCTCTCTCTCCTCCTCTCTCCCTCCCCATCTCCCTCTCTCTCTCTCTCCCTCTCCCCTCTCTCCCTCCCCCTCTCTGCAGCTGTACAGTAGGGCTGTGAGTTGACACGTTACAAAACCATAAAAGGAAGACAGCCGAGTGCACCGCACACTTTGGCAATCTCGAGGGGAAGTGATGTGTTATTTTGCACCGTGTCAGGGCCATGTGTCGCTACTCTCCGTCATGTGACACGCCTGCTCTGTCCTCCACCGCAACCTGTCTTATCCTTATGGGGCTCGTTTTGCATATTATAAATGGGTTCTGATGTAAAGACATTTTGCTGAATCATTCTTGATGGCCATTTCCATTGTATGATCAGTATGTTAATAATACTTACATACACTTATAGTAGCTGACATGCACATACCTGCTGTGATACTACAGCTACAAGCATGCTTACCTAAACACACTATTCCTGATTACACGACCTCTAACCTAAATTACACAGCACTTCTACTTCCTTTGCACACTATCTCTGATATTGATCTGCATATGACCATGACACACGTATCTAGTAGTAGATCGTCATGTACGGAGTCTCTTCTGCTGATTTAAGTTCTAGTTTGTTTTGAAGTTTCTCATTTTGGAGTGCATTTCGGTAATGGTATCTACATCACATCTTTGACATGGCTGGTGAGTGGTGTTGCAGTCACCCATTTCACAATCCCATATTTCGTGATGAATTTCTAACACAATAAACATGAGCACACTGCTTATCTCTCTCTCTCTCTCTCTCTCTCTCTCTCTCTCTCTCTCCAGTGCCTATAGACAGTTTTTTCGCATTTTGTTGTGTCGGTGCCTCAGAGTCTCATGCATTTAAATGAGGACTTGTTTCCACTTATCTACACCCCAGACTCCGCACTGTTAATGGGGGAAAGTTTTAATTGTGGGAAAAATACAGAAAACAAATACAAAACTGAAGTTAACAGTCTGTTGGGATCGTTCTTTACCACACCTGGATTTGGCAATATTTGACAATTTTTTACAAAACTGTTCAAGCTCTGTCTAGTTCCTTGGGGAGGGTTGATGGACAGCAATCTTCAAGTCGTGCCACGAATTTCCAGTTGGATTGAGGTCGGGGCTCTGACTGGGCCACTCAGGGACATTTACCTTATGGTTCCTTAGCCTCTCGGTGTAGTTTTGGCAGTGTGCTTTGGGTCATTGTCAGTTATCTTGCAGAGGACAGCAGGTTTTCTACAAAGAAAATGTCCTTCGCTCCATTCAGTTTCCATTCTATCCTGACAAGTGCCCTAGTCCATGCCGATGAGAAACACCCCCATAGCACGATGCTGCATCACCATGCTTTACAGTAGGGATGGTGTTCTTTGGGTGACGCGCTGTGTTGGGTTTGTGCCAAACAGAAGTCCCGTTGTAGTTTCTTAAGGACCACCAAAGCTTTTTGCCACATGTGCCACAGAATCCCCTGAGTGTTTGTTTTGCATACATCAAACAAGACTCAACGTGGGCTTTCATGAGAACCATACAGGCCAGGTTTGTGGAGTGCGTGTGACAACAATGTCCCAAGTACACTTTGACCAGTCTTGGCCATAAAAGCCTGCAGCTCTTGCATAGTTGCCACTGGCCTCTTGGTCGCCTCTCTGTTCAGTCTCCTTTGTGCTCGGTCATACAGTTTGGAGGGATGACCTGATCTAGGCAGGGTCTTGGTGGTGCCACAACCCCTTCCACTTCTTAATATTCATCTTGACCGTGCTCCAAGGGATATTCAAGGTCTTTGATAGGTTTTATACCCATCCCCTGATCTGTGCCTTTCAACATCTCTGTCCTGGAGTCAGATGATAAAGGTGAGAAGGTGTCGTATAGCAATCCACTGAAGCCCTCACTGAAGCGATGCCAACACTTCCTGTAATTCTGTCCAGGGCTGTATAGTTGCCTGTACGCTACATGAATCTAGTGGCGCTTTAGCCAAACACTGTTTTTTCGACTGTGTGGCGCTTACGGACGCAAACGCAGAGAGCAACACGAACACAAGGAACTCGTTGACATTTGGGCTATGACTCTCAACAGCTCAAAGGAGTGTCTGGGGTGAGATTTGCTGTTCCTGTACAATCCCGCCGCAGGGAACGGGAGGGGAGGGATGTTAAGGACATGTCTCATCACTGCAGACGGCCCGCTCAGATCTGGGTAATAAATACAGGTGTGAGAAGTTGCTAAAGGCGTGCTGGGAATGTTAAAATGCACGGTCAGAACACTCCAAACACCTGCTTACTGATACGGACTCCTCCTTCCTGCTCCCTCCTTCAGACACGGGCCTGAACGCGGTGTTCAGTGTCCGTGTTGGGATGTTAACTCTCCCCGGTTAACATGAGCAGGAGCCGCTGCCGAGCCACTGTGAGACATGCACACGCCCGCACAACATTCGCCCACGTATGACAGGGCAGCGGGCGCTAATTGTAGGCCCTGCCCTCCCCTTCTCTCTCTCTCTCTCTCTCTCTCTCTCTCTCTCTCTCTCTCTCTCTTCAGTTACACAAACAAGCATCACAGATTCTGTCTCCATACAAATACGTATGCTGTGTACTGTGTGTGTGCTGTGTGTGGTGCGCTGTGTCTGTGCTGTGTGCTGTGTGCTGTGTGTTGTATGATGTGTGCTGTGTGCTGTGTACGGTGTACTGTGTGTTATGTGGTGTGTGTGTACTGTGTGCTGTGTACTGCGTACTGTATGTTGTATGTTGTGTGCTGTGCTCTGTGTGTTGTATGTTGTGTGGTGTGCTGTGTCTGTACTGTGTGCTGTGTTATATGCTGTATACTGTGTGCTGTGTGTGTTATGTGTGTGTGTTATGTGTGCTGTGTGCTCTGTGTTTGTACTGTGTGCTGTGTGTGTTGTGTGTGTGCTGTGTGTGTACTGTATGTTGTGTGGTGTGCTGTGTCTGTACTGTGTGCTGTGTTATATGCTGTATACTGTGTGTTGTGTGCTGTGTGTGTTATGTGTGCTGTGTGCTCTGTGTTTGTACTGTGTGCTGTGTGTGTTGTGTGTGTGCTGTGTGTGTGCTGTGTGTATGCTGTGTGTGTACTGTGTGTTGTGTGCTGTGTGTGCTGTGTGTGCTGTGTGTTGTGTTGTGTGCTGTGTGTTGTGTTGTGTGCTGTGTGTGTGCTGTGTGCAGTGTGTGTGCTGTGTAGCAGCGTAGTGTGGGAATATAAACAGTGTCCGCCTGCTGTTCCCTGTTCCCACGTTGATCAGCCTCTCAGAGTGAACATCCTGTGACCCCCCCCGACAGGCAGCGCCGCTGGACCCCCCACTACACTCTGCACTGTGTGTGAGCATGTGTCCGAGTGTGTGCGTGTGCTTGTGTGTGTGAGTGTGTCAGTGTGTGTATCAGTGTGTACTCTGCAGGCTGCAGTGTGTTGAGCTGCTCAGTCAGGTCATCTCTGTCATCTCTCTGAGAGTCAGCGGGAAGAGTCTCTGTGTGTGTGTGTATGTGTTTGTGCGTGTGTGTGTGTGTGTGCGTGTGTGTGTGTATGTGTGTATGTGTTTGTGCATATTTATGTGTGCATGCATGTGTATGTGTTTGTGCGTATGTATGTGTGTGTTACATAACAAAATTATGTAACAATTATTTTTCTTTTGTATTTTATTAAAGACACAAAACAAATCCTGTCACTGTGTCTGTCCAGCGGCATCATAACACCTCCCTCTCCCTCTCCCTCTCCCTCTCCCACCCTCTCTCTCTCTCTCTCTCTCTCTCTCTCTCTCTCTCTGTGTCAGTCACTCAGCTGTAACTCCCTGGCTCTCTCTGCACCCCCCCGTCTCTCCCTGTTGTGAGGCCGTGGAGCGAGGGAGGAAAGAGGGAGAGAAGCACATTGTGTGCAATTGTGTAATAGTGTCGTGTGAAATAGTATAGTGCAGTGTAGTGTATGCAGTGTGTAATTGTGTAGTGTAGCAGTGTACCTAGTGTGTAGTGTTCTAGTGTAACACGGTACAGTACTGTGTCTGTAAACGTGACTGTGTCTGTAAACGCTTTGGCAACACTTGTGCCAATAAAGCTAGTTTTGAATATGAATCTGAATAGTGATAGTGTGTGCAGTGTGTGTCTGTGTGAGAGAGGGAGAGCGTGGGAGAGAGTGAGTTTTGTGTGAGAGAGGGAGGGAGTGTGAGTGAAGGAGAGTGAGAGGGGGAGTGTTCGGTGTGAGAGGGGGAGGGCGCTCTGCTCGGCTCCGCTCTGACCCACATCTCCAGGCACACTGTGCGCCAGGCACTCAGCCATGCATTCACTGTTACCTTTTATGTTCTTACTGAAGGCATCAATACAGCTCTCCTCCCTCTTATCTCCCCCACTCCCCTAATCCCTCCTTTTCTCCCCTATCTATCTCCATCCTCTATCATCTATACCCTCCCTTTCTCCCCCTCTCCATCCCTCCTCTCCTCTCCTGTGTGTGTGTGTGTGTGTGTGTCTGAAAATGTCTGTGCTACCCTGTCTGGCCATGCTCCCTCACTCCCTTTCCCTCTCCCTCTCTCCTTCTGTCCTCCTCTCCCTCTCCCCCATCTCCCTCTCTCCCTTATTCTCTCTCCCGCTATCTCTCTCCCCCTATCTCCTCTCCTCTCCTCTCCTGTGTGTGTGTGTGTGTGTGTGTGTGTGTCTGTCTGAAAATGTATCTGTGCCACCCTGTCTGACCGTGCTCCCTCCCTCCCTTTCTCTCTCCCTCTCTCCTTTTGTCCTTCTCTCCCTCTCTCCCTCTCCCTGGCACAGACCGCCCCTCAGAGACAGTGTAATTACACAGGCAGCCCAGAGCAGCCCAATCTATTTATTAGTGCACTTAATCCCGGTATTGCTCCACATTGACGGTGCTAATCTCATCACCCGTATTAAACCTGCAGATGGATGACGGCCCTTAAGCTACTCAATGCGAGAGCGCGGCGCTGATCCGAGGCGGGGCCCAGCCGGAACATGCAACCGGGCCTGGGAGGGGCGAGCAGGGAGGTGGTGCTGGCACTGGGGAGGGGCAGAACTGTCCTCTGCTGCAGTCTGGTCCAGTCCACTTCAGTATAGAGCAAAGCAGTCCAGTCCAGGCAGCTGGCCGCCCCTGCTCCCAGAGAGCCAATTAGCTCTTCCTTAATGAGCTCCCAGCAGGGCTTAATTGATCAGGATGGACTGGGATCCTGAAGCCACCTGGCCCAGACTCCAGTGCATCCAGTCTCTACCAAGTCAGCTCCTTCAGAATGATGATAATAATAATTGTTATAATAGTAATAATAATAGCCAGGAAATAAATAAATAAGTATCGGTGCAGGCAGACGGAGGCATTAGTGCAGTATGATGATGGATGCTGTGTTAAGCCGCTGCAGGAAGAGGTTCGTTCTGGGGTCTCCAGCCGTTGCCTTGGTTTCACAACAAAAGTCAGGAGTCGCGCCTGGCCGGTGGTGGGGGCGGTGTCTGTCTGCAGAGTTGGCCCGACATCAGCTAACCTCAACTTGAGTTGAACCCAAGTGTCCAAGCGCTGAGGGAGGGACGGTGCCGAGGGAGGGACACTGTTCCAAGGGAGGTACACAGTGTTGAGGGAGAGACACTGTGCCAAGGGGGGGAATGTGCCGAGAGAGGGACACTGTGTCATGGGAGGGACACTGTGCCGAGGGAAGGACTGTGCCGAGGGAAGGACACTGCTGAGGGAGGTACACAGTGTTGAGGGTGGGACATTGTGCCGAGAGAGGGACACTGTGTTGAGGGAGGGACACTGTGTTGAGGGAGGGACATTGTGCCGAGGGAGGGGCGCTGTGCTGAGGGAGGGAATGTGCCGAGGGAGGGGCGCTGTGCTGAGGGAGGGACACTGTGTCTAGGGAAGGAATGTGCCGAGGGAGGGACAGTGTGCCGAGGGAGGTACACAGTGTTGAGGGAGAGACAGTGCTCTCAGGGAGGGACACAGCACCCCCCAACACCAGCCGCACAGAGCTGGACACTTTTTGACTCGCCCTGTTGTTGTTGTTGTTGTTGTTGTTGTTCAAGCAATAGATAAACAAATCAGAGTTCTGGGTTGACAGTAGCGGTGTGCAACAGACACAATCTCACCCTCCCCTCTCCCTCTGTCCCCTCTCTCTCAGGACCCCTCAGCCCAGAAGGCGGTGGGGGGCCGCAAGAAGACCGTATCGTTCAGCAGCCTGGCCTCAGAGAAGAAGGTGAGCAGCGCGGCCGACTGCCTGGCCTTCATGCAGGGCGGCTGTGAGCTGAAGAAGGTGCGGCCCGGGGCGCGCGTCTACAGCCGCTTCTACACCCTGGACCCGGAGCTGGGCTGCCTGCGCTGGGAGCCATCCAAGAAGGACCCGGAGAAGGCCCGGCTGGAGGTGGGCAGCATCCGCGAGGTCCGCACGGGCAAGAGCACCGACACCTTCCGGCACCACGGCCAGGCGGACGCGCTGACGGAGGAGGCGGCCTTCTCGCTCATCCACGGCGAGGACTACCAGTCGCTGGACCTGGTGGCGCTGTCCCCCGACGTGGCCAACATCTGGGTCACCGGGCTGCGCTACCTGCTGGCCCACCCGGGGCTGGTGGGCGGGGGCGGCGCAGGGGGAGGCTGCTTTGGGGGCGGTGTCGGCTGTGCCGGCAGGGGGGCAGATGGCCGCGAGGAGAGCCCTGGCAGCGCGCAGAGAGCCGCCTGGCTGGCTGCCGAGTTCCGGGCGGTGGACGAGTATGGGTACGGCCACGTGCCTGAGGACATTGCTGTGGCTACCGTGTGCTGTCTCTGCCCCGGGGTCAGGGAGGCCAAGGTAGGGGCATGCAACACGCAACACGCAACACACAACACACAACACACAACACACACTCTCACACTAACATGCACAAACAAGAGAGGGGGAGGGGAAACAGCCATCTGTCTGGGGGGGAGATGTGTGTCATCAACACGGGGTCTGAAGCCTTTCCTCTCTCTCTCTCTCTCTCTCTCTCTCTCTCTCTCTCTCTCGTGTCCGTCTGTCTTCTATTGACCTCCTCTCCTCTCCTCTCCCTGTCCCAGGTGCGTCTGCGCTTCAAGGAGATGCAGCGCAGTAAGGAGAAGCTGACGTCCCGCGTGACGCTGGAGGAGTTCCAGGAGGCGTTCTGTGAGCTCTGCACGCCACCGCACGTCTACTTCCTGCTGGCGCAGCTGTCCAAGGAGCGCGAGGTTCTGAGCGCGCAGGACCTGCGCCTCTTCCTGGAGACGGAGCAGGGCCAGGCGGGCCTCACGGCTGAGGCCTGCCTGGACATCATCCGCCGCTTCGAGCCGTCCGCCCCAGGCAGGGACGCCGGGCTGCTGGGCGTGGACGGCTTTGCGCGCTACCTGCTGTCGCCCGAGTGCCACGTGTTCGACCCCGAGCACCGGCGCGTGTGCCAGGACATGAGCCAGCCGCTGCAGCACTACTACATCAGCGCCTCGCACCGCAGCTACCTGCTGGAGGACCAGGTGCGTGGCGCGGTGGACCTCGGCGGCCTGGTGCGAGCGCTGAGGCTGGGCTGCCGCTGCCTGGAGCTGAGCGCCAGCGACGGCCCGGAGGGGGAGCCCGTGCTGGGGGGCCGGCACGAGCAGGGCAGGGGGGGCTCCCACTCGTCTCCGGGCCGCGACCCGGGCTCCCCCCCGGCCCCAGCACCCCCCGTGGCCCTGCGGAGCGCGCTGGAGGTCATCAACAAGTACGCCTTCCTGGCCTCGCCCTTCCCCCTGCTGCTGTACCTGTGCCAGCGCTGCTCGCCCCCCCAGCAGCGCACACTCACCCAGCACCTGCGCCGCGTGTTTGGGGCACGGCTCTTCACGCCGGCGGAGTCGGGAGGCGCGGGGGGTGCTCTGCCCTCTCCGGAGCAGCTGCGCGGGCGGGTGCTGCTGGTGGGGAGGCGGCTGCCGCCGGACGACCCCAGCTCCGAGGGCGAGGTGTCGGATGAGGACGAGGAGGGCGGGGGTGGGGGGATGCTGGCGGGCCGGCGCCTCACGCTGCAGGGCGAGGAGGAGCTGGGCATGGTGCTGGTGGTGCCGCCCCCTCCCGCGCCACAGCCCCTGCGTCTGCGCCAGGAGCTGTCCGCCCTGGTGGCCATCGAGCGCCAGGGCAGCCGCAGCTACTATCGGCAGTGCCGGCCCGGCTCCCCCGGCGTGGCACCCCCGGACCGGTGGGCGCTGTGCTCGCTGGGGGAGGGCGAGGCGGGCCGGCTGGCCAGCGAGGCGCCGGGGGAGCTGGTGGGCTTCACTAAGCGGCAGCTGACGCGTGTGCGGCCAGGCCCGGTGCGGCTGGACTCCAGCAACCCCAACCCGCAGGACTACTGGCGCTGCGGCTGCCAGCTGGTGGCCATGAACCTGCAGTCGCCCGGCGCTATGATGGACTTGCAGGCGGCCCGCTTCGCCCAGAACGGCGGCTGCGGCTTCGTGCTGCGCCCTGCCTTGCTGCGCGACGAGGTGTCCTACTTCAGCGCCAACTCCCAGGGCTGCGTGCCTGGCGTGCCGCCCCACACGCTGCGGGTCCGGGTCATCAGCGGCCACAGCTTCCCTAAGCCGCCGGGTGGCGGCGCCAAGGGTGAGGTCATTGACCCCTACGTGGTGCTGGAGCTGCACGGCGTCCCGGCTGACTGCTTGGAGCAGCGGACACGGACCATCCCCCATGAGGACTGCCCCCTCATTGACGAGACCTTCGAGTTCCAGGTCAGAGCGGGGTCAGAGTGTGTGTGTGTGTGTTTATCTGTGTGTGTGTGTTGCTCACAGGCGTGTCCCGTGTCCCCAGGTGAACCTGCCCGAGCTCGCCCTGCTGCGCTTCCTTGTTCTGGACGACGAGCACATTGGTGACGACTTCATCGGCCAGTACAGCGTGGCGGTGGAGTGCCTGCAGCCCGGCTACCGCTGTGTGCCGCTGCTGTCCGCCGCCGGCGAGCCGCTGCCCCACGCCGCCCTGCTGGTGCACGTGGCGCTGAGCACGCAGGGCGGGGGGGGACGGGCGTCGCGCCGGGGGCTGTCCGTGCGCCGGGTACGCCGGGGCCGAGAGTTCGTCACGCTGCGCCACACCGGCCTCCGGCCCCTGGACGACGCCTTCCGCCCTGCTGGGGCCCCACTGAGGGAGGCCGCCGACCTTCGCGACAACACACAGGTCAGAGGGGCGTCACGTGACGCTGACCTGCGCAATACTGCACCACACTTTTCTACACTGTACCAAACTGTACTACACCACACTACACTACACTACACTACACTACTCTACACCATAGTACATTACACTGCACTGTTCAACACACTACACTACACTATACTGTACTGCACGATGGGAATGACTGTCTCTCACTCTTTCTTCATCCCTCTGTTCTCGCCTGCCTGTGTGACTGTGTCTGTGTGTGTGTTTCTGTGTGTAACTGTGTGTGTGACTGTGCGTGTTTGTCTGTGTGTCTGCATGTTTGTCTGTGTGCGTGTGCGTGTGTGTGTGTGATTGTCTGTGTGTGTGACTGTGTATCTGTATGTGCGCAGAGTGCCTCAGTGTCTTTCAAGGAGCTGTGTGGGCTCCCCCCGGTGGCCAGCCTGAAGCAGTGCATCCAGAGTCTGGCCCCGCGGCTGCAGTCCCCTGAGGGCCCATCCTGCGCCAGCCTGGTGCTGAGGGAGGGGTACCCGTGCCTGGAGCCGGGGGCCGGCCTGTCCGACTCCACACGCAAACTGCTCACCGCTTATAACACGGTAAACCCCCCGCGCCGTCACCACGTACCCCTGGGTGGGCATTAATTACCTCTGGGTCCCCTGGTGTTGGTGCAGAACTGTGCTCTGAGTGTGAGGGGCCGTGAGACGCAGACTGAGACCCCGGTGTGGCGCAGTGACCACCGCAGCCCCCCGTACAGGACTCGGCCATGACCAGCGGGGCCGGGAGAGACTCCGGATAATCGCGCCGCTGGTCATTAACCTTCGGCCCCTCAGTCCCCCCCTGGCACGGCGCCCCGCGCGGCTCACAGACACTGGCGTTAAAAATAACTGTGTCTGTGGTTTGACTCTGAGCCAGCGGTGGAGAGGGTTCACCCCCCAGAGCAGAGTGGAGCAGCTGCCTCACATCACAGCAACGTGAGGAGAGAGAGAGAGAGAGGGAGGGAGGAAGAGAGCGAGATATCAGCACTGTGAGAGGGGGAGAGAGGAAGGAGGGAGATGGAGGGAGAGAGTTGGAGAGATAGACTGAGAAAGAGAAGGGTCAGAGAGAACAATATACAGAATAGTAACAGTGCCGTATGATACAGTGTAGTAAAAGTGACAGTACCGCACTGAGTGTGCACTGAGGGAAGGGCACTATACAAATCAACAGGTTGATGACGGCAAAGTAACGGCTGTGCGTGTGCGTGTGCGTGTTTTCCAGGTGATTGCGGAGCACAAGCAGCTGATCGAGAACGCAGACGCAGTGCAGGAGAGGATCGCACAGGTGCAGAGAGACGGTGAGTGGGGCGGGGGGGCAGACAGTCAGATGAACGGTCAGGGTCGGTGTGTGGCAGGGGCTCTCTGAAGGGGCTGCACTGCCCCCTGCTGGTGGGATAAAGCTAATGCCTCAGAATATGATTTTCACACGATCTCTTGTTATATTTGTAGGGACTCTGACACACAAACAGACACACGCAGACATTAGAAATGCAAAGAAAAAGCGTAGGAGTGTAAGAGTGTAGGATGATTTTATTCTGTTTCTCTCCCTCAACGTCTCACTGTCCCTCTCTCTGTCTCTCTCTCTCTCTCTCTCTCTGCAGGGATGGTGTTTCATGAGCAGCTGCAGAGCCTGGGCGAGAAGGAGGGGCTGAAGGGACACAAGCTGAGCAAAGCTGTGGAGAGCTTCGCCTGGAACATCACCGTCCTGAAGGTGAGAGAGAGAGAGAGAGAGAGAAAGAGATACAGTAATATGAGCTCCTTAAAAATACTTGTGGTAGACAAGAGCGGGAGGCAGGTAGTGCGCATCTGTGAAGGCCTGGGTCTGTATATTGTCAGCGCAGGAGATTCACATACTGCTCAGCCCTGGGCAGCAGTGTGGTGGACTATGCCATCACTGACCTGGAGCCACAAGCCATCAATGCGTTTATAGTCAGACAACAATCTCCACTGTCAGACCACAGCCAAATAACACTCTACCTAGAAACATCAGCGCAGCCACAAATCAGAGCCAAACTTCCCACAAAACTGGTCTCCCTGCCCCCCAGTTACAGACGGTCAGAGCCCAGCACAGAGAACTACACAAGAGCCCTGAATAGTGACGAGATTGAAAACACGCCAGACAGATATCAATCTTCTCACTATCACATAAACCAAAACGGAATAAACTCAGAATTAAATATTTGAAAGACTGGCTTTCAAATCAAACATTAAAACAATTAAAAAACAATAAAAAATCGGCCAAAAGTGAAAAAGAACAGTGGTTTGACCAGGAGTGTGAGACTGCTAGGAAACACCAGAGACATCTCCCAACACCGAACACAGAGCCCGACAGCCAGGGGGCTCGGCTCCGCTCCTGCCAGGCCCTGCGGCTCTACAAGAAACAGGACAGACTGACAGAGATCGAAGACGCCACTGATCAACACTCTTTCTGGGAACTATTCAAACAAATAAATACCCCCAAAACAAAAAAAATAAATACCAATCCGAAATGGAGAAATCTGGAAAACGCAGCCAGTGTGACGGGGGAGCTGGACACAGAGCGCACGTCCTGCTGTCCTGCCCTCAACATGCACAGATCAGAGAGACCTGCTTTATACAATTCACAAAGCAAACCCCTGAGCTCAGTGTGCCCCCGAGAGCTGCAGAGTGAGACACCGGCCTGCGGGACAGAGAGAGACACCGGCCTGCGGGACAGAGAGAGACACCGGCCTGCGGGACAGAGAGAGACACCGGCCTGCGGGACAGAGAGAGACACCGGCCTGCGGGACTCCATTGGAAAACAAAACACAAACAGTCGTGTTCATCGCCTCTTTTGTTGTCATGATTGGTTATATAAACATGTTTTATATTTTATTTTATTTTATTTGAGGGTGTATGATATTCGATCCACTGTATCTGGTCATGTTAAGTTTGTCTTGTTTGATAGTACATCTGTATCTGCTGTGAATTTGATCTCTGCCTTCTGTTTTAATTTGATGTATGTATGTATTCATGAATTTATTTATAATTGTTATTGTTGTTATTATTATCCTTATCCTTATTGTTATTATTTTAATTGTAATTGATGATGGTCTATCGTTTCTGTATGGTAATCTCTCTCTCTCTCTCTGTCTCTCTCTCCCTCCCTCTCTCCCCCCCAGGGTCAGTGTGATCTGCTGCACAGTGCGAAGACCGAGGCTCTGGACTCCCTTCGGCAGCTGACTCTGGCCTTCCAGGCGTGCGGCCTGGGCCCTCCTCCCGAGCCAGCGCCCCCCGGCCAGCACAACAGCCAGCAGGGCGACCCCCACCCCACCCAGCACAGCGTGCCACACTCCGCCCCCTACTCCACCCTCCACGCCGCCCAGCGCCCGGGCTGGAGCGGCCCGCAGGGGAACGGGCGCGTCTGAGCAGCGCTGAGGCCTGCAGAGAGGACACACGCTGAGAGAGAGAGGAGGAGAAAACAGAGTTGGAGCGTTGGAGGGCAAGAGAGAAGAGAGGGAGGGAGAGAGAAGGAGAGAAGGCCGGGGGAACTGGGGCAGAGGAGACGAGCAGGAGAGGAGTGCGTTAGTGACAGTAGGGTGAGAAACAGAGAGCAGAGCAGTCCCCTATGCAGTCCTCTCCCAGCGCACTGACGCCCTGTGTGTCAACCCAGTGTGTTAAAGGCAGCACAGTTGAGTCATACAGGACAGGGAGGTCTGTGCAGTAAAATCTGTTATTTCACTGTAACGCAGTGCAGTGTGGACCGGTGGACAGTGTAGTACAGTGCAGTACAATGTTGTAAAGAAACAATACAGTATAGTATAGTACAGTGTGGTATGCAGTCCAGTGGTTCCGTCCAGTCCAGTCCACTCTGATCGTCCCCCTCAGTTCGGTACAGTATAGGACAGGACAGTAGTAGTAGGAGGGGACAGTCACACAGCCCTGGCTGCAGGGTGGGTCCCCCGGCACTTCCACTGTACCCCAGTCAGACTGGTACAGACGGGTACCAATCGGCGCAGACTGGGGTGTGAAGCAGTGATGGCAGGACCGGGGCTGTGTGCTGTGGGACGCCGACACCGAGGGGGACGGGAGCGTCACAGCTGCACTGCGCTCGTCACCTGGACAGGCCCCCCCGACCCCGAGAGCAAGGGCTGCTGGGAGAACTCAGATCTGCAGGCGACGGGGGTCCAGGCTCCTGATCGGAGGACTAGAACATTTCCTCAGCTGTAATAACCTCAGAAACGCTGGCTCTCGGCTCCGGTGCTGTCCTGCAGGGGGCGCTGCAGTGGAGCCCGTTGTGTCCACTCACTGCTGCCCTGCTACTGGAGGCGCCCACGCGTGTGTGTGTGTGCTGCTCTGGAGTAGTGCAGTTCTGCTCTAGAAAGACATGGGCGCGACACGTGTTGAGCCTGAAACGATACAAAATGAAAGGATAAGGGCGTCTGCCAAGAAATAAAAATAATCATATTAATAATAATAAAAGAGAGAAGAGAAAGCACACCCTGCTGCCCCCAGCGTCCGTGTGTGAGGGGAGACAGCCCCGACACAGCCCAGCGCCCTGCAAACACGGAGCGAGAGACAGGGAGAGAGAGATGCAATGTATTCCTTCTCTGAGCTTCAGAGAATTTAAAACCCCCTGCAGCGGCGGGCGGTGTTTTGGCGCAGCGGGGGGGTAGCAGGGCGCTCAGAGGGGCGGCTGGGATGGCGATTCAGATCTGAGCTGGTGCTGTGAGTGCACAGTGAGACACACTCTCTCTCTCTCTCTCCCGCTGCCACAGTGCGCTGGTCCCGTTGGCTCCCACTCCATCCAGGGGGTCCCCAAGAAACAGTCCATGGGGTCCCGTAGAGTCTAAGAGGCCCATTCAACATGGTCTCAGTGAGCAGCCACAATCTCCTGCTGCGACTGTTTGTGTCACATCAAGCTGCAGCTCTGTGGTACTGAGGAGATGATATTATATATAATTATAAGTGTTACATATATGTGTGTATTATATATATATATATATTTTTTTTTTTTGGGGGGGTGGGGCAGTTTTTACAGATTTTCTGAAAGAGTCTAAAAAGTATAAAGTGCAAATGTAGCAGGAAAGAACGCAGAAAGGGGGGAACAATATATATAATATTGGATATTTATCGGTACATCCAAACACGTATACAGTATTAATATTTTGCCGTGGGGGGGTTCAGGAGGCAGTGTGCGACTCCGCTATAGAAGCACAGACACCCAGGGAGGTAACGATTCGATGTGCACTTTTAACCAAAAACATTATTATTATAACTATGTTTACCTTGTATAATTATAGTCTTAACCATCAATATCCTCTTCTGTTGTGTTCCGTTATTAATTACTGGCCTTCAGTGGTCCTGCTGTACTCGGCTCTGTCTGTCTGTGTTTTATCTGTCATGTTGTCTCTGTAAACCTTTTAAAAAGTATTTATTGAAGAAAACAAACAGGACGTGCGCTGGTTTTGTTCTGGGGCGCGGGGTTGTGTTCTGTGTGACGGGCTCTTGACTAAACAGACTCATCCTTCTGCTGCCGCGACTCCGGCCTCTCATTTCCTCCCACACCTTTCACTCGTTCATCTCTCTCTGTCCCTCTCTGGGACGGGTCACTCCAGGTCGAGTCCCGCTGTGACCTCTTGTTTTCCACTCCTCCGCAGATCATCCTAATGACTAAAATAAGGAGATTAATTGAATCTTTAAGAGCAGTGCCAGCTGCAGCTTAAAAGCAGAAGACACTTCAGCCCGGGAGCCTGTCCCTCTCAGCTCTGCCTGCACTGCCCTGCACCGCCACTAGGTGGGGCTCTCTCCCCAGCATCTCCAGAGCTGAGTTCTGATTAAATTAATTAAGCAAATAATTGGTCCAATTAGTGTAAATTCCAGGGTCCCAGCCCCGGGCAGGGTTGAGAGACGCCTGCCATCAGAGGCCACAAATTATGTTAATCCGTAGGTTAATCAGGCCAGACAGCTTATTTGAATTGAGCGCCGGTGGACGAGAAACACCGCCAGCAACAGGGCTGCGGACTCCGCCGGGTCGGGTGGTTTCCAGTTCTGGACCCCAGGGGCCACACTGCCTGCTCACGGGCCCAGATTAC
Source organism: Amia ocellicauda (assembly GCF_036373705.1). NCBI lineage: Eukaryota > Metazoa > Chordata > Actinopteri > Amiiformes > Amiidae > Amia > Amia ocellicauda. The sequence continues at coordinate 1,782,096 of NC_089865.1, read as the reverse complement.
TCATTTAAAACCGAAACACACAAAAATGGCTCATCGTCAGAATGTAGTATGTATCTGTGTGTAGTTTAAACGGTTAGAAGTTTTCCTGTTCACGTTAAACGGCACAGCAGTCCGTGTTTAGCCATTTGAAAGAGATGCCTCGGCTCCAGAGCTGCTCCTGTAACCAGGCCGCTGTGATCCGTCTGATGGAGGAGCAGCGACTGTGGACACAGCCTGAGTGGACAGGACTTTTGTTTTATTCTTTGTGCTTCACATGATTGTAAACAGCCTAATAAACACACGTTTCTGTTCAGAGATATTAGGAAGAGCTGAACGTGTAGAGACGACATTATATTCAGACAAGCACGTCCCAAAAGAATACGGTTCCATGTGCAACAATAATACTAAATAGCGAATATGTATTGATATTATTATCGTCATCATTTGTGCGAGTATATATGTATTTTAAACATAAAAATAAATTCTAAATGTAATATATATATATATATACACTCACCTAAAGGATTATTAGGAACACCATACTAATACTGTGTTTGACCCCCTTTCGCCTTCAGAACTGCCTTAATTCTACGTGGCATTGATTCAACAAGGTGCTGAAAGCATTCTTTAGAAATGTTGGCCCATATTGATAGAATAGCATCTTGCAGTTGATGGAGATTTGTGGGATGCACATCCAGGGCACGAAGCTCCCGTTCCACCACATCCCAAAGATGCTCTATTGGGTTGAGATCTGGTGACTGTGGGGGCCAGTTTAGTACAGTGAACTCATTGTCATGTTCAAGAAACCAATGATTTGACCTTTGTGACATGGTGCATTATCCTGCTGGAAGTAGCCATCAGAGGATGGGTACATGGTGGTCATAAAGGGATGGACATGGTCAGAAACAATGCTCAGGTAGGCCGTGGCATTTAAACGATGCCCAATTGGCACTAAGGGGCCTAAAGTGTGCCAAGAAAACATCCCCCACACCATTACACCACCACCACCAGCCTGCACAGTGGTAACAAGGCATGATGGATCCATGTTCTCATTCTGTTTACGCCAAATTCTGACTCTACCATCTGAATGTCTCAACAGAAATCGAGACTCATCAGACCAGGCAACATTTTTCCAGTCTTCAACTGTCCAATTTTGGTGAGCTTGTGCAAATTGTAGCCTCTTTTTCCTATTTGTAGTGGAGATGAGTGGTACCCGGTGGGGTCTTCTGCTGTTGTAGCCCATCCGCCTCAAGGTTGTACGTGTTGTGGCTTCACAAATGCTTTGCTGCATACCTCGGTTGTAACAAGTGGTTATTTCAGTCAAAGTTGCTCTTCTATCAGCTTGAATCAGTCGGCCCATTCTCCTCTGACCTCTAGCATCAACAAGGCATTTTCGCCCACAGGACTGCCGCATACTGGATGTTTTTCCCTTTTCACACCATTCTTTGTAAACCCTAGAAATGGTTGAGCGTGAAAATCCCAGTAACTGAACAGATTGTGAAATACTCAGACCGGCCCGTCTGGCACCAACAACCATTCCACGCTCAAAATTGCTTAAATCACCTTTCTTTCCCATTCAGACATTCAGTTTGGAGTTCAGGAGATTGTCTTGACCAGGACCACACCCCTAAATGCATTGAAGCAACTGCCATGTGATTGGTTGGTTAGATAATTGCATTAATGAGAAATTGAACAGGTGTTCCTAATAATCCTTTAGGTGAGTGTATATATATCTTCTGTGGAAAGGACAGCACTAAAAAATGATCGACCAATCATTGCACTCGGTCCGAATGTATTGATAGGATGACCTTCCTGTCGGTCAATCTATATTTGCATACCGCCGCGCAACTTGTTCGCGCAGACGATCGCAGGTCATCAAGCACTGTTGTGTTTTATTCGCACAAATGTACATACATGCTAGAGACACGGCTGCTGTGTAAGTTTAGTCATTAAACATGTTTACACACAGAAATCCCCCAAATCCATTCACTTCCGTGTTATCGTTTCCTGGCGGTTGCTCATTGGGCGAATGTGGGAACGCCTACCGAGCTCAGCCAATCACCGACGAGGGGCCAGGGTACTCAGGTGTAGCTGCTGTAGGTTACATCAAGTCTCAATTATTTTGGTTTCTAAAAAAGTGTTTAAAGTAAAAACCGAAAAATGCCGCTAGTGCTATATTTTCTGGTGGATATTTCACAGTATTGTGTATATCTGATGAATACATGATAGCGTGTTGGCGTAACACAGTGCCCGGTGATGATGGCGTCTCTACACCAACACTGCACAGGTAAGCCCACGATGGACTTCACTGATGAGTATTTATTTATGACGTAACTTAAATAAAGAATCAAATCAACAAATAAGTAATGCGTTTTCATAATGCGCAACGTGATGCTGCAGCGTTTACCTTGGATAGCCTATTGCAGGGGGTTTCAAGCCGGTCCTGGAGGACCCCCTGGGTCTTAATTACTTAATTGAATGGTATATTATTTTGTTAGGTCAATTAAGGATTACATTAAGCAATTAAGACCCCCCAGCAGGGCAGGGGGTCCTCCAGCACCGGTTTGAGAACCACTGGTCTATTGTGTTGAAGTGTTTTGAGGAATATTAAAGCGGAAACGACAGGGTGGGGGGTCTTCCCTGGAGGTGCTCTTTCGCACACGCACACGCACACGCACACGTACACGCACACGCACTCTGATTCAGTTCCACACATGACGCAGTGAGTGTGTAGTACTGTGTACCTCAGCTGGCCAGCAGTTGTCTTCTCCTGTGTGGACACTAGGTGGCGGCATTGGCACACGGAGCCCAGAGATCAAGTCTGGGAAACAGTCGCAGATTACGGTCCAGTTGTCATTTGTATTCACACACAAACTGCCCCCCCCCCACCCCAGAACATCTCTCTCCCTGTGATGCTGTTGCTGGAGTCGGATCATTTGGTCTCGTCTGTGCTGTGTTCACGGAGAGGTGTCTTATTGTGGGTGTGTATCATCATCATCATCATCATCATCATCATCTCTTCATCTCTTGATTAGCCGGCCCAGGGTCTCAAACACTCCACTCTTCACAAAAACCATCATCTGGCCCAGAATGCATCGCAGCAGGGCCAGAGCCGGCGTCGATCCCAGCGGCGTTGGCCGTGCTGGTGTCCACAGGTGTGCTGCTGTGCAGGGGGTGTGTCGAGGAGCCGGAGGATGGGGGGGGTTGCCGTGTGGTGTCGCAGTGTCTCCTGGGGCGGGTGGGGCTTGGGGGCAGACAGCAGATGGGGGGCCGGTGTGCGTCTGGGATGACTGAGGGCGGTACACAACACCCTGTCAACTGCAAATGTACCGAAACATCTGGCTGCTGTTCTGCATCACGGCACGCTCCGGTGGTCCTGCTCATGTGGGGGGGGTGCACTGTCAGGCCAGCTAACCAGTGAGGCAGGGGAGGGGAGCATGTGTGTGCTGCCCTGTGTGCTCTGTGGCCTGTTGTGAGGGCTATGCGTCTGTCATGGGACACTTGCATGTGTGTGTATTGTGTAGTGTGCCCCCCTGGCTTACATGTACAGTGTGTGTGGTTTTGGGTTGTGTGTGCACTCTGAGCTCTCTGCTATTCTCGTCTTTTGGTATTCCACAAAGGCGATCAAATCATATGAACAATCATCGGGTGTCGACCACAGCAACACACACACAGCCCAGCGCAGTGTAGTAGAGCTCAGTGCAGTAGAGTCCAGTGCAGTAGAGTCCAGTGCAGTAGAGCCCAGTGCAGTAGAGCGCAGTGCAGTAGAGCCCAGTGCAGTAGAGCCCAGTGCAGTAGAGCCCAGTGCAGTAGAGCCCAGTGCAGTAGAGCCCAGCACAGTGCAGTAGAGCTCAGTGCAGTAGAGCCCAGTGCAGTAGAGCCCAGTGCAGTAGAGCCCAGCACAGTGCAGTAGAGCCCAGTGCAGTAGAGCCCAGCACAGTGCAGTAGAGCCCAGTGCAGTAGAGCCCAGTGCAGTAGAGCCCAGTGCAGTAGAGCCCAGCACAGTGCAGTAGAGCCCAGTGCAGTAGAGCCCAGCACAGTGCAGTAGAGCCCAGTGCAGTAGAGCCCAGTGCAGTAGAGCCCAGTGCAGTAGAGTCCAGTGCAGTAGAGCCCAGCACAGTGCAGTAGAGCCCAGTGCAGTAGAGCCCAGTGCAGTAGAGCCCAGTGCAGTAGAGCGCAGTGCAGTAGAGCCCAGTGCAGTAGAGCCCAGTGCAGTAGAGTCCAGTGCAGTAGAGCGCAGTGCAGTAGAGCCCAGTGCAGTAGCACAGTAGAGTCCAGTGCAGTAGAGTCCAGTGCAGTAGAGCGCAGTGCAGTAGAGCTCAGTGCAGTAGAGCTCAGTGCAGTAGAGCGCAGTGCAGTAGAGCCCAGTGCAGTGCAGTAGAGCGCAGTGCAGTAGAGCGCAGTGCAGTAGAGCGCAGTGCAGTAGAGCCCAGTGCAGTGCAGTAGAGCCCAGTGCAGTAGAGCGCAGTGCAGTAGAGCGCAGTGCAGTAGAGCGCAGTGCAGTAGAGTCCAGTGCAGTAGAGTCCAGTGCAGTAGAGTCCAGTGCAGTAGAGTCCAGTGCAGTAGAGCCCAGTGCAGTAGCACAGTAGGGCCCAGTGCAGTAGAGTCCAGTGCAGTAGAGTGCAGTGTAGTAGAGCTCAGTGCAGTAGAGCTCAGTGCAGTAGAGTCCAGTGCAGTAGAGTCCAGTGCAGTAGAGTCCAGTGCAGTAGAGCTCAGTGCAGTAGAGCGCAGTGCAGTAGCACAGTAGGGCCCAGTGCAGTAGAGTCCAGTGCAGTAGCACAGTAGAGTCCAGTGCAGTAGAGTCCAGTGCAGTAGAGTCCAGTGCAGTAGAGTCCAGTGCAGTAGCACAGTAGGGCCCAGTGCAGTAGAGCGCAGTGCAGTAGAGCTCAGTGCAGTAGAGTCCAGTGCAGTAGAGTCCAGTGCAGTAGAGTCCAGTGCAGTAGAGTCCAGTGCAGTAGAGTCCAGTGCAGTAGAGCTCAGTGCAGTAGCACAGTAGAGTCCAGTGCAGTAGAGCGCAGTGCAGTAGCACAGTAGAGTCCAGTGCAGTAGGACCCAGTGCAGTAGAGTCCAGTGCAGTAGGACCCAGTGCAGTAGGACCCAGTGCAGTAGCACAGTAGAGTCCAGTGCAGTAGAGTCCAGTGCAGTAGCACAGTAGGACCCAGTGCAGTAGAGCCCAGTGCAGTAGCACAGTAGAGTCCAGCGCAGTAGGGCCCAGTGCAGTAGAGCCCATTGCAGTGAAGCGAAGCGCAGTAGAGTCCAGCGCAGTAGAGCCAGTGCAATTAAGCCCAGTGCAGTAGAGTCCAGTGCAGTAGAGTCCAATGCATTAGAGCACAGTGCAGTAGAGCGCAGTGCAGTAGAGCCCAGCACAGTGCAGTAGAGTCCAGCGCAGTAGAGTCCAGCGCAGTAGAGTCCAGCGCAGTAGAGCACAGTGCAGTAGAGCTCAGTGCAGTAGAGCACAGCGCAGTAGAGTCCAGCGCAGCACAGTAGAGTCCAGTGCAGTAGAGTCCAGTGCAGTAGAGTCCAGTGCAGTAGAGTCCAATGCATTAGAGCACAGTGCAGTAGAGTGCAGTGCAGTAGAGCTCAGTGCAGTAGAGCCCAGCACAGCGCAGTAGAGTCCAGCGCAGTAGAGTCCAGCACAGTAGAGTCCAGCACAGTAGAGTCCAGCGCAGTAGAGTCCAGCGCAGTAGAGTCCAGTGCAGTAGAGCACAGTGCAGTAGAGCTAGAGCTCAGTGCAGTAGAGCTCAGTGCAGTAGAGCTCAGTGCAGTAGAGCACAGCGCAGTAGAGTCCAGCGCAGCGCAGTAGAGCCCAGCACAGCGCAGTAGAGTCCAGCGCAGTAGAGTCCAGCGCAGTAGAGTCCAGCGCAGTAGAGCCAGTGCAGTAGAGTCCAGTGCATTAGAGCACAGTGCAGTAGAGCTCAGTGCAGTAGAGCTCAGTGCAGTAGAGCTCAGTGCAGTAGAGCTCAGTGCAGTAGAGCACAGCGCAGTAGAGTCCAGCGCAGTAGAGTCCAGCGCAGCGCAGTAGAGCACAGTGCAGTAGAGCACAGTGCAGTAGAGCCCAGTGCAGTAGAGCTCAGTGCAGTAGAGCCCAGCACAGTGCAGTAGAGCCCAGCACAGTGCAGTAGAGCCCAGCACAGCGCAGTAGAGTCCAGCGCAGTAGAGTCCAGCGCAGTAGAGTCCAGCGCAGTAGAGTCCAGCGCAGTAGAGCTCAGTGCAGTAGAGTTCAGCACAGTGCAGTAGAGTCCAGCTCAGGTGTGGTAAAATCATAGGCAAATCAATGCACTGCCTTTCAAACCATTCAGAGAACGAAGACAAAAGTTGTTCTTGTGTCTCTGGTTTCTCTGTCGTTGTGGTTTGTGTGCAGGTTGGCTCCCATGTTGTCCATCTTGTTTCTGTGTAAAACCGTGCTCACATCGTGGTAAATTTACCACGGTAGACTACAGTGATCGCAGCGGCTGAGTGGGCTCAGTGGTCCAGGCACGTCCTCAGGGGGACAGCGGTGCTCAGGTAGCGGTGGCGGCAGTGATTTGCGCGGCAACGCTGCATTAATAAGCCCGAGTTAATTTTAGTCCTCGGCACGGCGCAGCCACTTTGTATTTAATTACAGGCTTCCCGAGCGGTAATTTCTCTGTGATTGACGAGACATCACTCTTAAAAGTCTGTAAATTACATCTTATTTTTCTTTTTTCTCTTCCTTTTAACCACAACAAAGGGAAGCCAACAATAGCACTGTGTGTCTCCAGAGCCGGAGCAGCGAAATTACCGCCGCCATTATCTGTAATGTATTAACGACAGGCGGGGAGCCCCCCCCCCCCCACACACACATCTGATTGAAAAGTTCAGAGACAAACTTTCTCTGGCAAGGTGTGCTGAGACTCTGCCCCCCCCCCCCTCTTTCTCGGTATCAGTCTATTTTTCTCCACGGTAGTGCGGCATTAGGGTTTAGAGTGGAGTGGAGGGGTGAATGAAGGAGGAAGAGAAGAACAGCACCAAATAAACGGAGAGCTCCTTAGAATGATATATACCCACACTCAGTGACACACACACACTGACGCACAGTCACTCAAATCTACGCTGCCTCCTAACCCCTCTGCTCCATCTATCGCTGCCTTTCCCTCTCTCTCCTTTCCTTCACTCCCTCTTTCCATCCTTCCTTCATTCTCCTTCTCTCCCTCTCTCACTCCCTTTTTCTCTCATCCGCTCCCTCCCTCTCCCTCTCTCCTCTTCAGCTGCCTTTCTCTCTCTCTCTCTCTCTCTCTCTCTCTCTCTCTCTCTCTCTCCCTTTCGCTCTAATCCTCTCATCTTTTCCTTCTGCTTCCCCTCTCTCCCTCCCTCTATCTTCTCCCAGTTGGATTAATACCCCCTTCTGTACTGAGAGAGAGACATGGAGGGGGAGAGATTTTTAATACCTTTATTGACTTATGAAAAAAAGGAGCAAATAAACAGAGAGAGACACCTTTATTCCCCTTATCTACATTTTTATACCACTGTTGTTTTCAGTTTGAAGGTCTGATTGTTCCTGATCTTAACCGGTCATTTACTCAAGCCGTGTTGCCATATTTGCCATCGTGGTGCCAAGACCAGGGCAGCGGGCAAACTGCCTGATTATAGTAGTGTATCGTTTGCACCGAGAGAGAGAGAGAGAGTGTGAGTGAGTGAGTGAGTGTGTGTGTGTGTGTGTGTGTGTGTATGTGTGTGTAAAGCAGGTAGTCCCGGTAGTTAATGTCAGGGCTGGCTTAATTGGGGCCTGTGTTTGCCAGTGCGTGGCTGGCGGGGGGGTTGCGGGAGTGGGGGCCGTGGGAGATAAGCAGGTATCCCCCCCCATGCCGTAATTATGGCAATCTTCGCCGGGCTCGGCACTCTGAGCAGACGAAGTTGCGAGCGCAGGATGCACCCCGCTGCAGCCGCAACAAAAGGAAATGGGCCGGAGACAGAAGATAAAAATTACAGCGCTTACTTAGCCCTGTAAGAATCACTTGTAATAACCAGTTGCTTGGCTGATAGAGGGAGTGTGTGTGTGTGTGTGTGTGTGTGTGTGTGTGTGAGAGAGCCATCTACCTTTAATTAAATAGTAAGACAGGCAGGCTGGGATCTTTTATTCTAATCAGGAGCAGAACTTTATTTTTCTGGGGTTTTGTTTTTTCTCTTCCGTCCATGCGTGTGTGTGTTTTTGTGTGAGTGTGTTGTGCCTGTGCATGTCGGACATGGAGAGTGAGTGAGAGTGAGATGGAGGGAAAGAGGCAGTTTGTATTAGTGGTCAGGGCTGAGAGAGAGTCCAGTCCAGTCCAGTCACTCACAGTGCAGCCCAGTCAACAGTGTGCAGTGCAGTGCTGTTATTATTAGTATTAGTTTAGTACAGCTCACCCTCTCTCTCTCTCTCTCTCTCTTACTTCCTTTCTCTTCTTCCTCTTATTTCTTCTTGTAGCTCTTGCCCCCTCCCTCCCTCTCTCTCCTCCTCACCCTTCCATCGCTCTCTCTCGCCAACTGTTCCTCCTCTCTATCCCGGGGCGACGTGTCTCTCTCTGTCCCAGGGCAGTGCGTCTCTCTCTGTCTCGAAGACGCACTGATCTGACACTGACAGCTCCCAGAGACACACAGACAGGCAGTACACAGTGCCACACTGAGCACATTACAGACCGGTACAGCACAGACACACAGACACGCAAACACATAGCATACAGCATAGACACGTAGACACACAGAGGACAGCATAGACACGTAGACACAGAGGAGTAATGTACTAGTACAATAATAAGGTACACAAATGGGCCAAAGAAGAGGCTGTTTGTGTCCCATATGATACATCTGTCCCAACATAGACACACACACACACACACACACACGGCTCTGTGAAGGTCAGTCATGTGGAAAAAGATACAGGCAGACAGCGAGAGAAATGAGAGAACGAGAGAGAGAAGGTTTAGTCTTCTGTGAATCTATGTCTGTGCTCTTGTAATGCCCAAAAACTTTTCTCTAATTGAATGAATGAATGAATAAGTGTGCAGAGTTTGCAAATCTGGGGTTGGAGGCTGGATATTCTGCTGCCGGACACAGATCGACCCGCTTTGTTTAAAAGCACTGGAGCAGAGCGACAGACAGACAGACAGACACCCAGACTGGCACACACAGGCAGCAGACAGACTGTGCAGCCCTGGCCTCCCCAGCGCGCTCCAGATGCCCTTTTCCAAATTGATCTCAATCCTCAGAGGGCAGGAGCCAGCCGGACCTGGAGCCCCGAGCAGGCGGGGAGGAAGCCGTCACTGTGGGTCTGCACTGTGTGTGTGTGTGGGGGGGGGGTCTGGTCTGTGTGAGGCGGCGGGGGGGCCACGTCTGTGACAGTGGCGGGTACTCGGGTCGTTTATTAGAGCCGGTCTCTAATATAAACAGCAATTCATTTCAGCTGCTGGCAGGAGGGGTCTGGGTTGTGTGAGACTGGAAATATGAAATCTCAAAACATAAACTCCCTCCCTCTCTCTTCCTCCCTCCCTCCCTCCATCCATCCATCCCCTTCACAAACGGCATTTTCTTACTCTCCCCCATTCCAGCACTGCCTCCTCACAGCCCAGTGCCCGCATCACTCGTTCTGACCCCTCAGCAGCGTGTTCTCCACAGGAATCTCAGCCCCAGAGTCCTGATCTCTTCACCCCCCTCCCATGTCTCACATCCTCTCTCTCTCTCACACACACACACACACACACACACTGTTACACATTCTCTCACAGACACACACACACACTCTTACACACTCTCTCTCACACACACACACACACACACTCTTACACTCTCTCTCTCACACTAACACACACACTACGTGGGGACTTGATTCAAGTCTTCAAAATCATGAAAGGCATCGACCACATCAAACCAGAGGAGCTTTTCCAGATCAGCAGGGACACACGCACCCGGGACACAAATGGAAATTGGGCTTCAAGGCATTCAAGACAGAAAACAGGAGACACTTCTTCACACAGAGAGGCGTCACAATCTGAACAAACTCCCCAGCGATGTGGCTGAAGAGACAATTTGGGAACATTCAGAAACAGACTGGATAGGATCCTTGATCACTTAGTTATTAATGGACACCAAATGAGCACGATGGGCCGAATGACCTCCTCTCGACTGGACACTGTTATGTTATTATGTTATGTTCTTATGTTTCTTACACACACACTGACACTCTCTCACTCACACCCCAGCAGCCTGTGGCCATATCTGTATCTGGGGGAAGTTAGCAGGAGCAGCAACAGTACTTGCCCTGGTTTGAAAGTTTCTGCCCCAGTTCGGGGCCGCGGGGTGCTGTTCATCAGCTGTCAGCCGCCGCCGCGTGTAACGAGTAGTGACAGTGGCAGCTGTGCGCACCGACTGGCGTGACTCGTCTCCGTGTTCCCCTCTCCCTGCGACACGCCGGCTGACAGCCCGCACACGGAACCGCTCTCTGTACCGTGTACCTGTGTCTGCGTGTGTGCGTGTGTGTGTGCAGTGGGAGGCGAGATGCTGTAAAGAGCCCTAAATTCAGTTTCCTTGCTCGGCCATGTTCCGAGGGGGCTCAGGCAGGTCTCTGATATGGGCGGCCTGCATTATGCATGTGCTTATCGGCACAGTTCGCAGGTTAACCCTTTCATTGCAGCTGCATCTGGGACTGTAAGGAGGCCTGGGCATTGTGTGAGAGTGCGTGTTGTGTGTGTCGGTGTGTGTGTCACAGCCGCCCCCTCCACGCCCGCACCAGGATCCTAATATCACACACGTTCGATGTAAGGGGGGCCAGAGGTTCGAGCGGCGAAGAGAATCGGTTTGAGGTACAGAGGAGCGGGTGGGCAGCAGTGAGAGACAGGGCAGTGGACAGATCTATAGCGAGGGTGTTGTGTGAGAGTGTGTGTGTGTGTGTGTGTGTGTGTATGTGTATGTGTGTCGGGGTCCCTGTGGGTCTGTGTGTGCTGGGTGCTGTCAGGCTGCGGGGGTGCGAGTCACATGACTGTCGCTGATAATGCACTTTCAGTGTCCGTATCTGTGCAAAGTGACATCGCCTGTCTGCTGTCACTCCTCTGCACGGACTATGAGTGGCGCCCCGCTCCCTCTCCCTGTCCTGCACTCACAGAGCAATCGGCAACTTTTTCTTACTTCTTTCATCGTTCTTCCATTCCGAAGTTTTCCATGTGCCCAGACACACACACGCACACGCACACTAAATACACACACACACATTTAATACACACTCTCTCTCTCTCACACACACACCCACACACAGATTGGCGCTCTCTCTCTCTCTCTCTCTCTCTCTCTCTCTCTCTCTCTCTCTCTCTCAGAGACGGCATGTGTGAGCGTCCTGCTGTGAAGGACTGAAGAGGCTGATTTTCACAACATGAGTCTTTAGATCCATTTCTCTCCTCAATCCTCCATCACTTTACCCCCCCACCTCCCATTGCTCTGAGAAGGGGGGAGGGGGGCGTTGAGGAGGAGAGAAGCATCTCATACCAGTCCCTGTTTCTCTGTCTGGCCGAAGCTGGCCGACTCCGGGCTGGTCGGTTTGTGTTGTTAGTGTGTTTTTGGAAACGCACAGGCGTGTGTTATTACTGGTGAAGTGATTGATAAGTCCTGCTCCTCTGTCTGTCCTGTACCGCTCTGTCCATCTTTTCCTCCTGCTCATATTCGCAGACTAAAGAGGCTCTGATGTAAAAAACGGCTTCATGAGTTGTGTAGTACTGTAGTGTGCAGCGTGGTATTCTATATTGCAATGTAGTACTGTAGTGTTGTATTCTGTAGTGTAGTGCAGTTCTGCAGTGTAGTATACTGTAGTTTTGTATAATACAGTGTAGTATACTGCACTGTAGTGTAGTATAATGCAGTGATTGGCTCCACTGTGTGAGGAATGGAATTGTCAGGGTTCTGCCGCTGATGTCAACAAAATTTTATCGGTAATTAGTGATCATAACTATACAGAAAGCAGTGTAATGGGTATCACGGTGAAGCGCTGTCCGAGGTTTGGTCTGTGTAGCGCGAGAACTGTGGGAGCCAGTGTTTATCAGAACGGAAGAAGAATAATAATATGAAAGATGCTGCAGGAGAACGAGTCTCACATGCAGACTGATACTGGAGGTTCAGCCAGATGTGTGACACTGATGAGAGCAGCTGTCAGGACCGGTCTTGGCCTATTACACCATCTCAACACAAGAGGGCAGTGTTTTAAAATAAGTTATTAATAATAATATTTTTTTATTGGGCTGATACTTTCATGTGTACTCTTCACACAGCTGGATTTTAACTGCAGTAAAAAGTACCTATGCTCAGGGATACCACAGCAGTGTCTGTGAGAGACCGTTTCCTCTGAGCCGTGTGTGTGCGTGCGTGCGTGCGTGTGTTGAGTGAGTGTGAGTGTGTCTGTGTCTGTGTGTATCAACGAATTTCGTCAGCCACACAACCACACATAGGTCACTAACACACAAACACACTAACACACAGACGCGCACTGGGACAGACACACATACACAAACACACAGCTACACACTGGGGACAGACACACTAACACAGGCGTGCACTGGGACAGACGCATGGACGGACAGATCCACGGACACAGGAGACGAGGGTTGTCTTGGTGGCTTACAGTTAAACATCAGTTACTCCAGCATCTGTAATTAGCTGCTAAAATTAACATTTTCTTTCTTTCAAAATGTAGCTTTAAAAACAAAAGTACAAAAAAAAAAAAAAAGAAAATACAGAGAAACGCAAGACATTCCTCTGGAGAAACATGAAAAAAAAAAACACAATACCAGCCCTACGACGTGCAATTAATGGTTTTAGGAGAATGTGCAGGCTGGGCCGCCCCGTTCAGAGCAGCGCCTCCCCACAGCCGGGCCGGGCCGGGCGAGAGTGTGTGAGAGTGTCAGTTGCACACCCCTGCACTACCATCACTGCAGAAGCCACTTTCAGCAGCCTGTCCTGGGGGGGTGTGTGTCTGTGTGAGTATGTGACTGTTACTGTGTGTGTGTGCGAGTCCGTGAGTGTACCTGACACCCGGTTACTCAATACTGAAGGTGTTTTATGGACCTGACCCCAGACCCTCGACTCCAACCCAAACCAATCCGACATGTTAAATAAACACGTGTGCAGATTAAACGGCGGTTGAGCTCTGATCCCCCCGCCGCCCCCCACAGAGCGGAGCAGTAACGCCGGCGCAGCACCCCCCCCGCCCCGTCTTTGTCTCGCCCCGCCCCCCCCCGCCATGTTGGTAAACACGCCCCCCCCGCGCTTGGTGCCCCTGTGTGCGCTGTGTGTCTGATGTGTGTAACTGTAGTGCCTGGTGTTTAGGCTATTAAAGGGCCTATTTACAATCTTGAGTTTCCTATTGATTATGTCTGCCTTTCTCACTGTTTACTGAGGAAATAAATAACACATGTTTCTCTCCCTCTCTCTCTCTCTCGTTCCCTCTCTCTCTCTCTGATTCCTTGTCACCCGCCTACCCTCCTCTCTTTCTCTGTCACCCCCCCTCTCTTCTTCCCCACAATGATCCTGTTTATTGTCTGTCTTCTGGTGGCCGTCCCAGTGCCCTTACCCCTCTCTCACTCCCTCACACTCCCACATTGTACACATAAGCATGCAGACTAACTTTAACACACACACACACACACATATATATATATTTAGGGATTTGTGTAGTTTAATACTTATTTATCAATGATATCTTGTCAGAGTGTGCTGAACGCTGATTGAGTCAGTGAGCGAGGACAGGGGGTGTGCATGATATTTGGACTTCTACTCCATAGAAATCAGAGTGCGTGTCTGTGTGTGTGTGTGTGTGTGTGTGTTTGCGTGTTTGTGCATGTGGGCAGAGAGCAGCAGCTCCCACTCCCACTCAGGGCGACAGAGGGCAGCAGAGGCCTGTCTAAGAGTCTCGGCTCCTGCTGTGCAGAGGTCTGATGGCACAGATCCACAGCCTCCTCACCTGACCGAGCACTCGCTTTCTCACTCTCACTCATTCAGTCACTCACTCGCTCACTCTCTCACTCCCTCACTTACTCGTTCAGTCACTTGCTCACACTAATTCACACTCGCTCTCACACTGTCACTCCCTCGCTCACTCTCTCACTCCCTCAGTCACTGACTGGATAACCTCCCCATTACCCCTCCACCTCCATCCCCTCCCAGAAGAAGTAGATGACAAAGAATAGGCAAATAGAGATTGTCTTACATAGAGTGACCCCCGCTGTACCCACCCACCCAGTGCAGCCCCCCATGTCTCTCTCGCTCTCTCGCACTGTGGCCCTGCAAACAGTCTGTCAGCGGGGCTGTTTAGAGAGCGCGGAGATCTGAGCCACACGTCTGTGCCAGACCCACACAGGCTGTGCTGTGTGCTGCGGGGGTGGGGTGGGGTGGGGTGGGGGGGCTGATGAAGACACAAAGGGTGAGGGCCAGGCAGAGGCTGGTGGTGGGGGGGAGCGGCTGTACCTCAGAGCTCAGAAACCACTGGATTGTGCACACAGACTAAACACACCGCACACTGCCTACAGCATGGGGATGGGGGATGCAAAGCCAAACCCCTTTCTTACCCCCGCTGCACCACTCTCCCTCGCTGGGGCCGCCTGTGGGGGTGGGCGTGGGAAGCATTGAGAAGCACTGGACCGGACCGGACCGGACTGGACAGGGAAGGTGGCCCGTTGCACTGTGAGCCAGTGCAGAGACTTTGAGTCACCTCCACTGTACGTGCACAGCAGGGCCCAGGTCTGCTGTGTGCATCTCTGTCCTCGTCAATTAACTAATTGGCAATTAACCTCTGAGCAATCGCTGAGGGAGGACGCGCCCCTCTGCCCAGCAGCTCCCTGGCACGGTGGCATTACACAGCCGGGGTCCACGACCCAGCGGGACCCGTCCCTTGTGTGGCAGCTGGTTGTAGCACCTCCCTCTGTCCTGGGGTGCGAGGGGGCTGCAGTCAGGGCGGGTGTGGGGGCCTCGCTCTTTCACACCCACCCCCCCATCTCCGTGCCGGCACTGGGATTCTGCTGACGGCGCCTCGCAGCGGCCAGCCTGCGGGCAGCGGCTCGCACTGCGCTTCACAGCCACAGCGCGGCAGTTACACCCAAATTACAGAGGGATCGAGAAACTAAATGGCACCAGCAATTATTCCCTAAGTATAGGAGGCTGGAGGCTCGGTCGGCAACCCGGCGAGTGTGTCAAAAATGCGTGCGAGAGGGAGACAGAGTGGAGGTGTGTGTGTGTGTGTGTGTGTGTGTGTGTGAGTGCACGAGAGAGACAACAAGTGTGTGTCCGTGTCAGACAGTATGTACAGTTCTGTGTGTGTGTAGTGTATTGTAGCGCAGTGTTGTGCAGTGGACTATAGTGTACGGTTGTGTAGTGTATAGTAGTTTGGTACAGGACAGTGTAGTATACAGGCTGAGTGAGGCCTGTCCTCCCACACGTTACTCCACACAGACACGTGTGGTGCGGGGGGGCACACGGGCTCACGTCTCCTCCTCTCAGACGACACATTTCACCACTAACCTCATAAGAGCCTTCCATGTCAACATACATCTATAATGTCTGTTACGAGATGGACAGACAGCCGTGCGTCTCGAGATCTCCCCGCCTGTATTGCAGCGGGTGGTGGGGAGGCATTCTGAGGCTGGGGGCTTAGGATATATTTTAAAGGACGCCCACCCACCCCAGTCCCTTGGTGGTGAATGTCTCTTATTAATGGACAGTGAGGCTGCAGTACACACACACAGGCAGGCCGCAGAGCAACACAACAGCACGGGGGATGGATCAAAGTGTTTTGCAATAAAACCACAGCGATTATGACTTCTGAGAAGCCAGTTCCAATGGTCGCCTGGGCTTTGTACTCGCAGTGCTTAAAAATACAAAGCTCCCACTGCCCCCCCCGTCCTCTTCCTCCTCCTCCCCTCTGCCTGCCAGCAAGCTGAACTGAGGACTGCGGGGGGGTCAGTGTGGGACAGACACGGGACACACACACACACACACACCCCTGCCAGGCATGAACGAGGCCCCCGAGCGCCTCCTCTGGCAGCAGCAGGTCCAGGGCTGCAGGCCGGGGAGGGGTCTCTGCCCGTGCCCTTGCCGCTGTGCCGGTCTCCTCGGATTGGCGCGGAAATGGGCCGCAGCAGTGCCCTTACCCAGGGATGCGGCTGAGTAGAGCCAGAGTGTGGAGGAATAAAATTTGCCCACTCCAGTCTCGTCGTGACCCTCCCCACCCCACCACACGTTCACACCCTCGTTAGTGCTCGTTAAGGAAGCCCTGCTGATTCGAGGACCTCCTAGGCAGTCACCCATCATCTTTATTAGACACAAATACAGTAAATAACCCTGGCAATGCTGTTCCCACATTTTTATTGGCAGTGCAAAGTTTAAACTCCATAATTTTTTTACAGCGCAGTATATTTGTGAAGGTCCCTGGGCTTAATAAGCACGTCACTGGTGTTTTATGGGCTGCGCTTTCGGTGTCAGCGCTGCCTTGTGATGCGACTGCACTCTCGCTTGGGGTCGCGGCCCGGGGGTAACCCTGGGAGTCCCAGCGCTGATTTAGGGAGCACTAGGCCCCGGAACAGGCAAAAATAAAGATAAAATCGCATCTTGCAAAAAAAAAAAAGAAAGACACTCAAAAGAAAACAATCTTGCCTTTGAGACGCCACGCTCAGATACGCCTCCCTGATTGTGTTTTGTGTGCTTAATCACGGACACCTGTGAGCAGACAGCTTGTGACTGTGTTTCTCTTTTCCAATAATAATTTTACAGTGTGCTGCGCTGGCACACGGAAGCTAATGCCAGGTAATTGCGAAAACTCGGTGACAATAGCAAAGAGAGGGAGATGGCGGAGTTGTGGCTCCGTTTGTGAGTGTGTGTACCTATTGCTTTTATAATTAGTCAAATGCACTCAAACGGGGACAAATGTTGCAATGCGCGGGGGGTTGGGGGGGTGAACTGTCACATCGTTAGTCAGTGGCCTTGTGCAATAAAAAAATAAAATAAAAAATAATAATAAAAATGAGAAACTAAGCAGTTTGGAGAGGGTGGGAACGTCAGCGTTTTACTGCGACCGTAAAATAGGGAGAAATAAATGCTTTATGGGGGTCATTTTTAATTACGTGAATAGTTATACAGCAGTCACAACTCTGTCAAAGGGCGTCCTGTGACAACCGTGCAGCAAATCACACAACACAACACGACACTACATGACACAACAGCGCCAGGGGGCCACCCTGCGCACTGCCAACTGGTGAGCGAACAAACACAACACAACACAACACAACACAACACGACAACAAGTGCAGGGAAGTAGGCAAGCTGAAACTCGATCGACACTTGAGTGAAATGGTATGAAATCCTCAAGGTTATGTTCATGAAAACTAAGAGACAGAAACCCAGCATTGCATCGGTACACCGTTCCCCGGTTCTGCACTCAATTGCTGAAACCCAGCTCTAGAAGCCACTCGCACAAGTGCCAGAACAGTGAACGCAAAACAAGAAGCGAAGACACTCCACACATCTGCAAAATGACTCAAAACCTGCTCCACATCTTGAGATATACGGATATTTAGTGTAACTTATTTAGTTGTAAGAAGTTTAAAATGTAGAGACGAAAATGAAATACAACTCCAATGGTTTGGAAACTGGACACTCACCAGCGCCGCCTGCTCTGGGATCCTGTCCCTGCCAGGCCAACGTGTGGAACGCGTGTTGGTGGCTTACATTTTAAATTTAAGTTTAAATTCGTCGGTTGATGTGGAAATAAATATTTCAAAATGTGGAATTTTATCAAGATTAATTATTCAGCGGGGGGTATACATTAATGAAAATGAGCGATGAAAAATGAATAAATAGGATTTAATTAATAGGTATTCATTAATTTATTTAGCATAATTAATCATGACGACGAGTTAGAGAGATGGATAGATGGATAGAAGATATACAGAGAAAGATATCGAGAGAGATTAAGGATCCTTGGATCACTTAGTTATTAATGGACACCAAACGAGCATGATGGGGTGAATGTACTGCAGTGTTGTGTTCTGCAGTACAGTGTAGTGTAGTGTGATACAGTGTGCTGTGATGTAGTGTTCAGCACAGACACAGTCAGAGGGGCACAGTGTACCAGTGTGCTTTGACCCACCCCTCTGTGTGAGGGTGCCAGGGAAGGGCGGGTCGTGTCTGGTGATGTGCTGGTGAAGTTTGGTGAGCGCTGGTGTTCAGCCTACAGATCCCCATCGCCACGCCCACGGCCCCCCGCGGCCCCCCACAGCCCCCGTATCTTAATAGATCTAAAGAGGAATTTATGGCCAGGCAGTAAACCGCGCACTGCGCTCTCACTGATCATTAACTGCTCTCTCGGTGTTTAACGGCCTCGGTCATGCGCTGCGGCGGGTTCATGCGCTGTCATTACTGCTGTTCCTGCTGATGGCATCGCTGTCAGGATCACACACCCCCCACCCCGCTCTGCTGGGTTATTAGTGTGATGGGAGGGCGGAGTCGGAGAGAGGAGTGGAGACGGGGCTGTGCTGTAGATCCACCTGTAGTGACAGTACTGCGCTCCAGCAGGACTATTATTATTATCATTATTATTATTATAATTATTATTATTGTTATTCCATTCCGAGAGTCTCTGACTCCTCCCACAGCTTTAGCAGTGCAGTCCAGTGTATTACAGTCCTGTCTAGTCCAGTTAATTAAGTCCATTGTGTTACAGTCCAGTCCAGTCCAGTGTGTTACAGTCCAGTCCAGTCCGGTGTGTTACAGTGCAGTAGAGTCCGGTGTGTTACAGTGCAGTCCAGTCCAGTACAGTCCAGTCCAGTGTGTGACATTCCAGTCCGGTGTGTTACAGTCCAGTCCAGTGTGTTACAGTGCAGTCCAGTCCAGTGTATTACAGTGCAGTCCAGTCCAGTGTGTTACAGTCCAGTCCAGTGTATTACAGTGCAGTCCAGTCCAGTGTGTTATAGTCCAGTCCAGTGTGTTACAGTCCAGTCCAGTCCAGTGTATTACAGTGCAGTCCAGTCCAGTGTATTACAGTGCAGTAGAGTCCGGTGTGTTACAGTCCAGTCCAGTCCAGTGTGTTACAGTCCAGTCCAGTCCGGTGTGTTACAGTCCAGTATATTAGTGTGAAGTCAATAGGCCAAAGACTAGGCAGTACATTTTGACAACTTCTATAAATAATGATTTGTTAAGAAACATTTCACCGAAATGTGTAGCTAGCTGTGCAGTAACATAGGCATATCCCTGCCCCTGAGACACGGCTGTGTTCCTGCGGGATGTCTGTTGCTCCCGTGTGACGCTTGGTGTCTGTCTGACATGTCTCGTTCCAGATTGACACTTTGTGGCCGTCCTGCACCGCACTCTGTCATTTATGTATTAAAGCGGTTATGATGGAAAAATGGCTTAATAGTTTTGACACTGTGTGATCAATTTATTATTATTATTATTATTATTATTATTATTATTATTATTATTAAGAAGGTGATGGGTTGGACCATCTCCGCAACTGATTGGCTGACGTGACACGGGCAATCAGCCAATCAGATGCCTCCACTGCAGCCTCAGGGTCTGCCAGCAGCGTGGGTCAGGCTGGGCAGAGGCCAGCAGCCCTAGCATGGAGGGATTGTTTTGGTTTTGTGCCACAGTGCTGTTTGTGTGTGAGGGGTCAGTGTGCCCCTGTGTTTCAGTCTGTTATCACTGTGCCTGCAGAGACCCCCCCCCCCCATAGCCCTCTGTCGAAGTGAGAGAGGGGTTAGTGTGTAGCTGTGCGTGATCGTGCACTCCACCGTGTGCATGTCTCCGTGTGTGTGTGCACGTCTTTGCTTTCTGCGAGTGTGAGCACAGGCAGCCTCCCACCCGCAGGGAGCCGGTGGGGTGCAGCAGAGGGGCAGTAAGCCGGGCTGGTGTGGAGGAGGCGGCGGTTGCTGGTCCCCGCGTCTCAGACCTCGGCTCGTTCTGTTCCTTCAGTGCCGGGCAACAAAGCTCTCTGCCTGGGGCCGCAGCCAGTGAGCCGGGCCTGGCCCCCAGCAGCCCACTGGGACCGGGGGGGTCATCCAGGCAGAAGTGCAATGGAGAACCTAATGATGCGTTACTCACAGCTGTGCACAAACACAAACCAGCCTGAGAGAGAGACGCAGAGCAGGGAGTGAGTCTCGGCAGTGGGGCGGCCCTGCGCTGTGTCAGAGAGTTTCCAGTCTGCCCCACCCAACCTAGTCCAGCAGGGGAGTCACAGGAAACCTCCATCAATCAGTCAATCAATCAATCAATCTTGATTTAATACATTAATACATCTTTTTACAGAGAAAGTGCACATGAGGGGAAGTCAGGGCCTACAGGGGCTGCAGCAGGTCTGAGTCTGTAGGGCACAGAGAAGGACATGGAGATGCAAACTCTCCCAGGAAAGAATACATCTGGAGCTCTGAAGCCAAGTGGCTTCTCCTCACCACCACACACACACAACTAAGTTGTATTGAGGCTATCATCCCTGTTTCTGATTTTTTATGCGGGGGGGGAGTTTTGTTTTGTTGTGTTGGCTGTGGGTTGGCGTTGGTGTTGGTCATGGCTGTGGGTTGGCGTTTGTGTTGGCTGTGGGTTGGTGTTGGTTTTGGCTGTGGGTTGGCGTTGGTGTTGGTCATGGCTGTGGGTTGGTGTTGGCGTTGGCTGTGGGTTGGTGTTGGCGTTGGCTGTGGGTTGGCGTTGGCATTGGCTGTGGGTTGGTGTTGGTGTTGCCTGTGGGTTGGCGTTGGTTGTGGGATGGAGTTGGTCTTGGCTGTGTGGTTGGCATGGATCTTGGCTGTGGGTTGGCATGGATCTTGGTTGTGGGTTGGTGTTGGAGTTGGCTGTGGGTTGGTGTTGGTGTGGGCTGTAGGTTGGCGTTTGTGTTGGCTGTGGGTTGGCGTTGGCATTGGCTGTGGGTTGGCATTGGCTGTGGGTTGGTGTTGGTTTTGGCTGTGGGTTGGCGTTGGTTGTGGGATGGAGTTGGTCTTGGCTGTGTGGTTGGCATGGATCTTGGCTGTGGGTTGGCATGGATCTTGGCTGTGGGTTAGTGTTGGTGTTGGCTGTAGGTTGGTGTTGGTTTTGGCTGTGGGTTGGTGTTGGCGTTTGTGTTGGCTGTGGGTTGGCATTGGCTGTGGGTTGGTGTTGGTTTTGGCTGTGGGTTGGTGTTGGTGTTGCATGTGGGTTGGCGTTGGTTGTGGGATGGAGTTGGTCTTGGCTGTGTGGTTGGCATGGATCTTGGCTGTGGGTTGGTGTTGGTGTTGGCGTGGGTTGGGTGGCTGCCTGATATACATTGACGTATCAGTAAGCTGTGTGGGTAATCCCCATGTGAGCCACAGTCCCTGGACTGCGGCCAGCGGTCTCCCTCTCCTGCTGAAAACAGGCTGCAGCTCGGGCACCCCCGAGGTCCTCCTTGGGGGCGCTCCTCCACTGAATGGGAACACCAGCTGCATAATATTAAGTAAACTGCAGTTTGTGTGTGTGAGTGTGTGTGTGTGTATGTGTGTGTGTTTACAGTACATATTTAATTCGGTCATTATAGAACTATACCTCACATGAATTGTAAGCAGCTGCAGCAGGGAGGTTCTCTAGAGACAGATACACAGACAGACAGACAGACAAACGGGTAGATTAAGTAATTACAGTTAACACATTCATAGTGTATATACTGTACATATGTGTGTAGAGGGGGGAGGGTGGAAATGAGGAAAACAAAAACACACAAAAGCAGCCCACAATTGAGTTCAGTACTTATTTATTCATTAAATGGTTTTTATTTGTAAACAGAGCCGGGCTCAGTCGGGCCGGCGTCAGGATCAGGAAGGATTTACAGGATGGCGTTTGGCGGCCTGTCACCTCGGCTCTCCGCTCATCAGCCGCCGTGGGGCCGCGCTGGAAGTGCAAAAGCATGTTCTGCACACGGGGCCTGTGTACGGCACTGCACGACCCGTGCTCATCAATAATACAGCGCACAGCCGGCGCGGGGGGGAGCCGGTCTGCGTGTGTGAGAGAGTATGCACTTTCTTTGTGTTTCTGTTGTTTGTTTGTGGGCGTGTTGACAGTTGTGCGCTCTTCTCTTGGTGTGTGGAGTGTCTGGTTCCTTGTGTTGTGCAGTTGTGTATCCACTGATGTGCAGTTGTGTATTCACGGCCTATACCGCACAGAGAGCCGAGGCCCTGCGGACCTCCGGCATGCTGCAACCCCCTAACCCCCGCTCCCCTGCTGTGAGAGAGAGAGGACTGCAGAGAGAGAAAGAGAGAGAGGGTGTGGACCTGTCTGTCAGTGCTTTGGCAAACTGATGTCAATCAGTCGTGCCAATATA
Source organism: Amia ocellicauda (assembly GCF_036373705.1). NCBI lineage: Eukaryota > Metazoa > Chordata > Actinopteri > Amiiformes > Amiidae > Amia > Amia ocellicauda. The sequence goes on along the minus strand of NC_089865.1, from coordinate 1,759,835 downwards.
GCTTTTTTAAATTGCATTGAATGGAGAGAGAGTTGATGTGCGGCGCAGAACACAGACAGAGCCCTGCCAACGGCCCCTGACTGTGAAGGTGTCACATGGGGCCGGGGGGGGGCGGGGTAGTGACATCCTGCTGGAGGCCTGAGGCGTTGGAGAGGTGTGGCAGTGCCAGACCAGACCGGGCGAACCCACCTTGGCAACGGTGGGGAAAGCCCAAGAGCAGCAACGGGCAGAGAGAGACGGCCGTCCTGAGGACTGCGCTCTGTGTCGGACTGCTCTCTGCGCTCACAGCCTTGGCTCTGTCTGCCGCTTCCAGACTCCAGTTTAATTACTTAATTGGTCCTTAATTGCTTAATTGGCCATGCTGCTGAAGGACACTTAAATGATTAAGCATCAGCTGGAGCAAAGACTTGCAACAAGCAACCTCTCCTTCTGTCTCCCTCATATCTACACAGAAACCCCCTGCCTCTTCATCCTCCTCTCTGGGTGCCCATCTGAGTGTAGTGTTTTCTGAGGGCCTCTCCAGTACAGGGCCGAGAGGCTTCCGGAGCTGCAGACCCAATCGCTGCAGTGAAACTACAAAAACAAACTTGGATACAGTGGCCTCTGGACCTGCTATGAGCCGCCGGACACTGGAGGTGGGACATCTGCATTGCAGGAGCCCTGGCTGATCGAACACTTCGACGCTGTGTGTTGTGCGGGGGCCGAGAGCGGAACTGTGAGCTCTGCACACGGAAGGCAGTACCGCTGAGCTCGACATACGTGTGCAATGAGAATTCCCCGCCCGGCGCGGAGAGAGGCGCTGGAGCTCTCAAACCCATCTGACCAGCAGAAGAGATCATTTGGTTTTCAAACTTCCCACACAATCAATTTTGTTCTTGGTTATTATTTGTATGTATATATTATACATATGTATATATTTCCCTTTCTCCTTTGCGTGATTTAAACTCAGAGGATGACATTCTTACGACCACAAGAAAATGTAGAATGACATAGCTGTGGCAGGAGGGTTTGGTGGGGAAGAGTTAAAAAAAAAAAACACGGAAAAAAGCAAAAAAATAAAACGAAAAGTTTCCTTCATTGTTGGCTTTAATTAAATTTTAAGCTCTAATTACAATTAAGCCACTTAGTATGTATAATAATGTTTGCATCACAGAGCAGCACAGATGCAGTCCATCAACACAATTAAATATTAAACTTGCGCAGGGTTTATTAATAGCAGCGCACCGCAGAGCCGCCCCCGTCTGGCGGCCTGCCCCTATAGTGCTGTCTGGAGACCCGACTGCGCCGCCGAGCTTTACGGCATGTGACCTATATTCAGTCACACGCGGAGCGGAAAGCATTACCAAAAAACAGAAATAAATAAATAAATAAAACCTATACGAAGAAGGGATGGAAGAGTGAATATTGCTGAATAGCGACTCGTTAGTCTAATGCAGAATTAGTGTTATGATGGCAAATAATTCATAACCCCTGGAATGAGCGGATTTTAAACTATGATAAATTACTTGATTTCTCTTTCGTTCTCTCTCTTGCTAACCCCCCTCCCTTCAGCACTGTCACTGTCACAGACACACACACACGCACACACAGACACACACACATCCCCTATTATCAAGGTGTTTTGCATTATTGAATAAATCATCACCTGCAATTCCAAGTAAATAGGAGCTCAGTGTGGATTCAGGCTGTCTTCTCTCACCCCCTCACATCACTACTCAGGATAAATGCATGATTCACTGTCCCCACACTGTCCCCGTCTCCGTCCCCATGCTATCCCTGTACCCGTGCTGTTCTTGTCCCCACACTGTCCCCATCCCTACGCTTTCCCTGTCCCCACACTATACCCATCCCTATGCTTTCCCTGTCCCCGTCCCCACACTGTCCCTGTCCCCTCACTGTCCCTGTGTGTTAGTCAGTCAGTCAATGATAGTGTCAGTCTCTCATTCTTCCTCTCTGTCCCTCTCTGTCACTCTCTCTCTCCCCATCCCTCTCGCGCTCCCTCTCCCTCTGGTGCTGCTGGCTGCTGTGAGGAATGCGTGCGTCCCCTGGCAGCCGGCCCCGGTGCATCATGGTCAGTGCAGTGTACAGCGCTGCAGTGCCGGGCCGCGCGCTGCTCCCTGGCTTGGCAGTGGCTCTGTGTGTCGGCTAAATATAGCGGCCATAGAATGTGGGTAAATTCATGTCTTTCTCTCTGTGTAATAAGTGGGTGTTGCTGCCTAAATTGCGATCGCACAGAACTCCAGTCAAATAGTTTCGAAAAACAAAAAAACAGTGTTCATTTATTTATATTTATATATGTGTGTGTCTGTGTATTTATGAAAGACAACAAACAATGTGTGTGTGTGTGAGAGCCCCTGCCCTCCCAGTTCATCAACTATTTATTGTCTAATATTGTATTTTGCACTTTTTGTATTCTGTTTTGATTTAGAGATTTTATTTTTTGGTAACAACTGTAAGTCACCTTACATAGGTGTAAAGTAGTAAATAAATCTCAGTAAATAAAACTCAGAAGTAAATAAATCATATCCAGGGCCTTTGCACACTGGATCCGATGATGCGCCCAATTTGTACGTGCGTGAAAAGACAATAAAAACGTAATTGTCGTACGATGGTGATGCATCAGTGTTGTTCGATTCGATTCGATTTTACGTGCGTTAAAAATGACACTGACCAGTGAAAAACGTCAGGAAGGCATGGATTGGTGCACTTTGTTTGTGTCCATCATGGCTCTGGAAAAGCTTATCATTTGTGTGTCTAACCACAAAGAAATACACAACAAAGCGAACAAATACAGCCAGCCAATATAAATGGCAATGGAGCTGGGCACGAATTGATGTAGCTAGAATTCTCTTAAGAAGTGGTTAAGCACAGATAAACAACACAAATGTGACCTATGGTATTTACAAAGTTTGCAGTGTCAATGTGAGTGTGTCGGTGTGTAATTGACTGTGTGCGTGTGTGTGTCAGTGTGTGCGTGACAGTGACGGGATGGGGAGTGACAGGGCTTGTGTCAGTGTGAGCGTGTCAGCGTGTGTGTGTGTCAGTGTGTGCGTGACAGTGACGGATGGGGAGTGACAGGGCGTGTGGGGGGTAGGGTTTCACGGCGCGGCGCGGCAGGGTCTCGGCTTTCAGGCCTCTGATTAGACAGCAGATAGAGGCCGGCCGGGAGAGACAGCGCTGCACTTGACATCAGGAACTCATAAACACAGATTTCAATTTAAACAAACAAAAGGGGGAAAAATCCCAAAGATTAGCCATGCTTTCAGAACTCTGTACACAATTCCCAGAGTCACATTACAGCGCAGCCCCATCCAACCACACACACACACACACGCACACACAGATAAACACACCCTATAGCACACACAGAGACACACATGCACTCACACTATACATACGTAATTTGCACAGAGACTCACACATAGAAACACACTGACGCTCGCACACACACACACACACACACACACACACACACGCACACACACACACAGACCTACTGGCACACACACTCACACGGAGAAACAGTGGCACGCAGGCCTGTGCTACACATGCTTTCCACAGACCCAGGCGGCCCCTGATCTCTCCTCCCCAGCCTGGCTACAGGACCTCAGCACGGCCAGTTCAGCGACAGCTACACAAACCCTGCACTGCTGGCTCTGATATATCCGCCCCGCTTACACAAGGACCCACACTGTGAATGTCCGGCTAAAGCACCGAGGGACACAACGGGGCCCTCGCTGGGACTGTTTATAGAACTCCCAGGGCTGTCATTCTCTCACAGCCCTCACCCTTTCAACCCCCGGACGCAGCCCTGGGTCTCAATCTCACTGACAGACACACAGGCTGTGTTTGTGTGTGTTTGAGTATGCCTGTGTGTGTGTGTGTTTGTGTGTGTGTGTGTGTGTGTTTGTGTTTCTGTCCCTGTTGTGTGTATGTTTGAGTATGTCTGTGTGTTTTGAGTATCTGTGTGTCTCTGTGTGTGTTTTTGTGTGTGTGTGTGTGTTTTGTGTGTGTTTGTGTGTGTGTGTTTTGTGTCTCTGTGTGTGTGTGTGTGTGTGTGTGTGTATGAGAGTTTGCCCTGGCTGGCAGATGCCCAGGTCTGCTCTTAATGAGCACAATAATCACCCTTATCAGCTCTGTAATCAGTGTCATCTGCTGCCTTATCGCACACATCTCTGCTCATACACGCTGTCCAAACACGCAGGCAGGCAGGCAAAACGCCGCACTACTGATCATATTTACACCCTACACACCCTAATATTCAAACATGTAAAACAAAAAAGCAATGGAAGAACATTTGCCTGTTTCATTTACTTCAAAAAAGCTTTTGATTCCATTTGGCATGAAGGAATATATTATAGATGACTTCAAATTGGTGTAGGGGGTAAAGTTTATGATGTAATAAAATCAATGTACACAGAAAACAATTGCGGAATAAGGATTGGCTGCAAAAGGACAGAATTCTTCACTCAGGGGTGCGGGGTGAGACAGGGCTGCGGTCTGAGTCCAACACTGTTCGATGAGTTGGCCACAGCGTTGGAGAGGTCTGCAGTCCCTGGCCTCACCCTATACAATGAGGAGATCAAATTCCTGCTCTGCGCAGATGACCTGGTACTGTTGTCGCTCACAGAGCAGGGGCTTCGGCAGCAGCTGGCACCGCTGGAGCAGCACTGCCAGACCTGGGCCACGAAAAAGACCAAAATAATGATCTTCCAAAAAAAGCCCAGATGTCAGGAGAGCAGATACCGCTCCACTCTAGACAACACCGCCCTAGAACACACCCTGAGCTACGCTGACCTCGGACTGAAGATCAGTGCGTCAGGGAGCTTTGTCCTGGCAGTGAAGGCACTGAGAGAGAAATCCCGAACAGCTTTCCATGCCATCAAAAAAAACATCCCCATCAGAATCTGGACCCATATCTTGGACAGTGTCATTCAGCCCATTGCGCTGCACGGCAGGAAGATGTGGGCTCCACTCAGCGAGCAGGACTACACAACATGGGACAAACACCCAACAAAGACCCTGCCTGCAGAGTTCTGCAAAAACATCCTACAGGTGCAGAGAAACACCCCCAGTCTGTAGGGCCGAACTGGGCCGCTACCCATTGCTCATCCCCACCCAGAAGAGAGCACTGAAATTCTGCATGCATCTCCAGACCAGTCCCCCAGAGTCACTGCAACACAAGGCCTGAAAGCCCAAGAGCTGAGCCCAAGAAAGAGCCCCTCAGTCTTCTGGCCTTGAGGCTCACTGCCCCTCACCCCACTAACCCCACTAACCCCACCCAGCCTCAGAGCCGACCCAGCTCACCAGCTGCCCATTTGAGTCAAACCACTTACTGAACAAACTAAAACCTCCTGTCTGCAACATTGGGACACAGACACTAAACCCATATACCCATTGTATAAAAGATACAATATAAATTATTTAATTTAGTTTTTCTGTACTTTTATCTTATTGCGATATATAATTATATTATTTATTTTCCATATATGTATGTATGTATGTATGTATGTATGTATGTCCAATTGCTTTGACAATACAAATTTGTTTGGCATTGAAATTGAATTGAATTGAGAGAGAGAAGGAGAGGGAGAGGGACAGAGCGCCTGGGTTACAGGGAGTGATGACAGGTTATGAAGCTTTTATCTTTAGTATGGGTGTTACTGGTGTTAGTTGACCAATAGATGTCTCTCTCTCTCTCTCTCTCTCTCTGGCTGGTGTGCTAATGAATGTGTGGAAGTGTCCAGTCAATCAGCCAGCTTGATAGAGTCCTGTCCTTCCTTTGCTCTCTCTCCCTCTCTCTTTCCCTCTCTCTCCCTCTCTCACGGTCAGCCGCAGTGTTAATGTACAGTAGCATCCAGTCGGTCAGGTATTGTTCGTTGCACTATTTTGTCCAGTCAATCAGTAAGTCGGTTAGTGTGTGCGTGTGTGTGTGAGTGTGGGGCGTGGGGTGGGTGGGAGATATTTATGGCAGTGGATAACCCTGATGGGACGGCTCTCTCAGAGAGTCCAAAGGCCGCCGTTGCTCCCGGCACTGCTGTCTTGTCTCTCCGCTCATCATTAACCTATAACTGCTTAATGATATTTTCCTTTGCTGGGTTTATGGCCACTGATGGCTTTATTTCCCACACAGTCCTTGAGCGACAGACACGGAGAGAGGGAGGGCAACAGAGAGGGTCGCACAGCGCAAAGGCCTGTCCTGCAGCCAGGGGGTGGTGTGGGCTCAGCAGTCGGGTCATGGCTGAGGGGTTTGCCTGGACACTGAGTGTGTGTGGGGTGTGGGGGGAGGCAGGGCTAGGAGACCACACCCCACACACGCTCACCCCTGTCTGTCTCTCTGTGACCCTGTGTCCCTATCTGTCTCTCTGTGACCCTGTCTGTCTCTCTGTCTCTCTGTGACCCTGTCTGTCTCTCTGTCTCTCTGTGACCCTGTCTGTCTCTCTTTGACCCTCTCTGTCTATTTGTGACCCTGTGTCCCTATCTGTCTCTCTGTGTCCCTGTCTGTCTCGCTGTGTCCCTGTGTGTCTGTCTTGCTGTGTCCATGTGTGTCTGTCCCACTGTGTGTCTGTGTCTGTATGTCTCTGTCTCCCTGTCTGTGTATCTGTCTGTCTCTCTCTGTGTCCCTGTGTGTCTGTCTTGCTGTGTCCATGTGTGTCTGTCCCACTGTGTGTCTGTGTCTGTATGTCTCTGTCTCCCTGTCTGTGTATCTGTCTGTCTCTCTCTGTGTCCCTGTGTGTCTGTTTCTCTGTAGGGGCCTGGCCTGAGTATTTGGTGTTGCCCAGGGTTTTAGTTCAGGCTGCTGTTGGGGTGTATAAGGGGCTAGGTAACCTTCTGATGTAATATTATATCTGCACTGGGCTGTACTGTGCTGGCTTGGGTGTGAGTGGCTGAGTTCTGGCAGTCTGGGTCAAGCAGGGTGCTGTTAGTAGCAGGAGGGTGTAATTATATCATTGTGTCGGCCTTGACCTTGCCTGGCCCCCTCTCTCTCTCTCGCTCTCTCTCGCTCTCTCTCTCTCTTTTACTCTTTCTCCGGCGGAGGTGAACTCGGGCCCTCCCGCAAGGCGCTATATTTATCGCTCCGGCCGGGCTGGGCGGGGCTGCGGAGCCGGAGTAAGTGGCAGTTTGGTGTCAGTGTGGTGGGCCCCGCAGTCTCCCCCCGCATGCCTGTGCCGCCGCCCTGCCGTCTCCCTCTCTGGAGTCACCTCTAATTACACCTCGGGAGAGAGAGGCATGCTCAGTGCACAAGAGACAGCACAACAGCAGCAACACAGGCAGAAAAGACAGGAGGAAAAGAAGGGAAAGTCAAAGGAAAATAGATAGATACAATGAAAGTATGTTCCCACGTTCCTCTTCAAACGGCCGGCCAGCGTTCCTCAGTGGACCTGTCTCTATCGGTGTGTCTCTGTCTGTGTTCCTGGCAGTGTCTCCTTGTGCATCGCTGACTGTCTCTCTGTGTCTCTGTGACCCTGTCTGTCTCTCTATGTCTCTGTCTGACCCTGTGTGTCTGTCTGTCTGTCTCTCTGTGACCCTATCTGTCTCTCTCTGATAATTTAACCGTTTGTTCCTCTGTGACCCTGTGACCCTGTCTGTCTCTCTGTGACCCTGTGACTCTGTCTGTCCCTCTGTGACCCTGCGTCTCTGTCTCTCTGTGACCCTGTCTGTCTGTCTGTGACCCTGTGACCCTGTCTCTCTCTTTGTGATCATTTGACCCTGTCTGTCCCTCTGTGACCCTGTGATCCTGTCTGTCTCTCTCTAACCCTGTGATCCTGTCTGTCCATCTGTGACCCTGTCTGTCTCCCTGTGACCATGTGACCCTGTCTGTCTCTCTCTAATCCCGTGACCCTGTCTGTCCCTCTGTGACCCTGTGTCTCTGTCTCCCGGTCTGTCTCTCTGTGACCCTGTGACCCTGTCTGTCTCTCTGTGACCCTGTCTGTCCCTCTGTGACCCTGTGTCTCTGTCTCCCGGTCTGTCTCTCTGTCTCTCTGTGACCCTGTCTGTCTGTCTGTGACCCTGTGACCCTGTCTCTCTCTTTGTGATCATTTGACCCTGTCTGTCCCTCTGTGACCCTGTCTGTCTCTCTGTGACCATGTGATCCTGTCTGTCTCTCTCTAACCCTGTGATCCTGTCTGTCCATCTGTGACCCTGTCTGTCTCCCTGTGACCATGTGACCCTGTCTGTCTCTCTCTAATCCTGTGACCCTGTCTGTCCCTCTGTGACCCTGTGTCTCTGTCTCCCGGTCTGTCTCTCTGTGACCCTGTGACCCTGTCTGTCTCTCTGTGACCCTTTCTGTCCCTCTGTGACCCTGTGTCTCTGTCTCCCGGTCTGTCTCTCTGTCCCTCTGTAACCCTGTCTTTCTCTCTGTCTCTCTTTGTCCCTGTCTGTCTCTGTCTGTTTCTCTGTGACCCTTTGTCCCCGTCCATCTCCCTGTCTGTCTCTCTCTGACCCTGTGACCCAGTCTGTGTCTCTGTCTCCCTGTCTGTCTCTCTGTGACCCTGTGTCTCTGCTCAGCTGACTTCCTGGGGTAACCAGACAAGGATGCACTTATTTATGAGTAATTGTTGGTGGTGAGGAAGGGGTTTCATATTTGCAGTGAACTCTGACTCTAATAAGGTTAGGGTTGCTTTTCTGCTGAGATAATTAAGATGGAGGAAGTTGGAAATTAGGTGTTGCTTAAAAAGGAGACGCATATTTTTGGTTGTATTGTTGTGATTATGTTTTTGAAGGGCTGGGCTCGGCTGTGCTGAGGTTTGGGTTGAGTTTGTACTGGTTGAACTATGATGGGATGCGCCTGGAAAGCATGTACTGCATACATATCTGCAAAAATGTGTTCATTTCTATAGTTTCTTGTAAATTACACCAATGTTATTTATCTGTCTATCTGTCTGTCTGTCTGTTCTAATGGCCAGAGAAGAGTTACTTTGACCAAACAAGGTCTTTAAAAGACAGACGGATGGACAGACGATACAAAAACAAACACACACATGAACAGTGATTAAACACATACATGCACAGTGATACACACACATGTATACAGTGCACATACACGTAAACACACACATGCATGCTCACTGATACAATACACACAAACACAAACAGTTACATACAAGCACACACAGATTGACACAGACAGATGCACACAGACACACACACAGATACATACAGAGAATGACACACACACCGACACACACAGATACATACAGATACACACACACATAGCATGACACACACAGATACATACAGATACACACACACAGAATGACACACACACACACAGGCTGGGTAAATGGCTGCGGAGGAGGCAGCACATGTGGCCGTGGTATTAGTAGTAATTGTGTGGAAAGTGCCGCACATCAGCTCCAGCCCTCACATCTGTCCATTAATTACCCAGAGAGGAGCAGCTGACAGACAGCGGGAACTGTCGCGCTCACTGTGCGTTGTATAATTGTGTGTGTGTGTGTGTGTGTGTGTGTGTGTGTGTGTGTGTGGGGCACTGTCTTATTAAGCACAGTGCTGCTGTTCTGTGAGCAATCCTGGGAGCTGCTGTAGCATGAGAGACCCACCTGTCTGCTCACACCCTCTCCTCACTCTCTCTCTTTCTCTCTCTTTCTCTCAAATTCAGATTCAATAAAGTAAAAATACAGGAATGGCTCTACAGATTGGACACGTGTCCAGTTATTTGACATGTATGTACAGGTATTGACAGGGCTGACGTGCTCTGCTGTTGGTGGTCAGGAGACATGGCTGTGTCACGGCTTTCACCGTGAGATCGCTGCCAACACCCCCCACTCTTGGTGTAAGGTAGGGCCGCCTGTTTCCTGCCCTGCTGACACTACATCCCTGCATTGTCTGACTGTACTGTCTCACTGTCCTACTGTACTGTCTTGCTGTCTCTCCCCACGTCTCCGCACTGTTTGCCTCCTCTGTTCCTTCCACTTCTCCGACGTCCCTCTCTGTCCTCCACGCCACTGTCTCTGTCTCTCTTTCCCAATCCCCCACCTCTCCCTGCCTCTCTCTCTCTCTCTCTCTCCCTCCCTCCCTCTCCCTCGTTCTGGAGCAGATGCCAGTGTATCGAAGGTGCTCTCCAGAGACTCACAGCAACATATTGGTTTATAATTAATGAAATTAGCGGAGTTATCTGTTGTGAAGATGGGAGTTCTGGTACAGGTTAGTCTGCCAGGGGGAACGAAAGATTCAGGCAGATTCAGGCGAAACAAGAGTCTGTTTACCTAAAGACACAGCCGGACGGGCCCACAGGCCGAGGCAGGCACTGAAGTTCATCACAAGAAAGATCGTAACAGTGTCTGGGAGGGCGCCCGGCCCCCTGTGGCCCTGTGGCTTTGACAGCTCTCCCCCGTCCCCTGGTCACTGGAGACCCTGAGCCACAACTGGGGGACTGGGACTACTGGAGCTCCGTAAGGGAATCAATTAAGCAATTAACAGGGTCTGGATGAAATGAACACACAGAGCTCCCCACGGCTCTCTGGGACCAGGGTTAATGATGGAGAGAAAGGTGAAGAGAGAGAGAGAGAGGAATGGGGATGAAGAAAATAGGTGAGAGGAAGGTAATGAGAAATAAGGATGAGAGGAAGAAAGAAAAGAAGAAGAGCGGAGGTGTGAAGGGAGCATTAGTGAGTGAATGTGTGTGTGAGAGCAACTGAGGGAGCATGTGTGTGTGTGGAAGGGGTGAGGGATAGAGAGCTCTGGCACACGGCGCCCCCCCGCTCAGTCACACAGGCACACCGCGCCCCGGCACAGACGCCGTTTATTTTGTGGAAATAATAAAAAATAAATTAATAAGTGTCAGGCGCGAGCCGGGCCTGGAGCCGCTCCAAGCCTGGCTCCCAGGGAGGCTGTCTAATCACCGCCGCCTGCCTGCCTGCCTGCTAACCTCGTTCTGCCGGCAGTATCTAGTCCTCGCAGTTAACTAATTGGATTACGCATTATTTCAACTTCGCATTCAAAAACTAATATAATAATGGCCTTCCCCATGCCAGTAAGCCCATAAGCTAATTTCTCCAGTCTGTTCCAGGAGCGGGGTCTGCACCTCTGCAGGTCTCCACACCACGGGGCCGCGGCGGGGGCTGGGGGGGGCGTTGAGTGAGTGATGGAGGGGGAGGGGAGGATGGAGGTGTGTGGTACCGGCGGTGGGGTGGGGTGTGTTCAGGAGGATGCCAGCACACGGAGATGACCTGAGCTCTGGTTGTTACAGACGGACAGTTGGTGCCGAGCTGTAAACACTGCGGTGCGATCTCACTGCGGCCGGCACAACACCTGACACAAAACTGAGCAGGCACAAACTCAGCAGGGAACTGGTTAACTGTGCAGAGCGACACGCAGTGTGTGTGGTTAAAGTGTGTGTTTGAGTGTGTAAGTGTGTCGTAACTGTGTGGTGTGTAATTGCTTATGTAGGTGTGTGTTGTTTCAGTGAGTATAACTCTACTGCACACATACTCTTAGTGTGTGAAGTATAGTTGTGTGAGTCTGTGGGGTTTTAGTGCATTGGTGTATGAGTGCGTTACTGTGTGTGAGCATGGAGAGTGTGTGTGTGTGTGTGTGTGTTGGTTCAGTGTGCTCTGGTGACATTTCCCCCTCAGTGTCCCCATTCCACCTCCTTCAGCTCCGACTGATCTCAGACAGAAGGTCACGAGTTAACTGTGCAGAGCGACACGCAGTGTGCGTGGTTAAAGTGTGTGTGTGCGTGTGCATGTGTGATTGTATGTGTGTGTGCGTGTGTGTCGGGGAGGGTTATGGGGGGTAAATGAATAGTGCTTTTTTTTTTTTATTTAGGTTGGGGAAAAAGAAAAGAAAAAAAAATCTACTATAATTAATTCAAAACTCGGCACTTTCCCAAACCAAGAATCCCCCTTTCGCAGAGAGAGAGAGAGAGAAATGAATAAAAAACAATAAAACACAAATGCAAAAAAAAGAAAAAAAGTTTGGAAAAAATAACCCTCTCTCTCTCTCTCTCTCTCTTTTCCTCTCCCTCCCTCCCTCCCTCGCCCTCTCTCTCTCTCTCTCTCTCTCTCTCCCCGTTGGTCGCACGCTATTAAACAAACACTCTTAATATTTGGGCAGGCTGGCAGTTTAAATTTCATCTCATAAACGCATCTTGTTTCTCTCAAGACTCGACTGTTTTGACATTTTGTTCGATTAAATTATAAACAAGCAGCCCTCTCGATGGCGTCGCTGGAGCCGCTCATTTTCCTAATTGTTTGCAGTTGTCTGGGCTGCAGTGGGTCGGCCTGCGAGGGACGCGGTGATTACAGGTCTAAAGACTTCCTCTGTGTGTTTATGCACTAGATAGGCTTCAAACGCTGCCATTAGCCAAATTACACATCGGGGCATTTCTCCTGCAGGGGGCGGGCACAGCGCCGGGCCGGGCCGGGCAGGGAAGGGTAGGGCCGGGGCTGGGCCGGGCCGGGCCGGGCCGGGAGACTGGGGGGGCTGGGAGAGGGAGTGCGTGGGAGGCCTGGGGGCTGTGTGTCATTCTGGAGTGTTGTGTGTGTGTGTGTATGCGTCAGTGTACTGGTGTGCATGTGTCTGACTGTGCATGCGTGTGTGTGTGTGTGGGTGAGTGTAAGTGTGTGTGTGTGTGTTTGGATGAGTGTGCGTCTGTGTGCTTGTGCATGTCAGTGAGTGTAGTGGGTGAGTGAGTGGGATAAGTGTGTGTGTGAGTGAGGCTGTAGCTCTTAGGAGGTGTATGGAAGATAAATCTCTGTCTCTCTGTCTGTATTGTGTATCATTCCATCTCTACAGACTCTTCCTCTTCACCCCCCCACCCACTCTCTCTCCCCTCTTTGTAATCTCACTCTTCTCACCTCTGCAGAATCCTCCCCCTTTCCTCTCTCTCTCTCGCTCTCCTCTCCTCTCCTCACAGTCACTTAACCATCCCGCCCTTTGCTCTTGACATAAATAAATATCTGTTTAGTATTGAATTGGATGACTGCACTTCAGGAAGGCTTGTGTAACCTGGATCAGGGCGTCTGCCAAGAAATAAGTGATAATAATCACATCTATATAAATAATGAAGTGATTTTCTTCGTCTCTGTCTGTGTCTCTGTCCCCGTGTCGGAGAACACGGCGCTGTGGGGCCGGGGGTTAATATTTGCTCAGTCAGTTAGCTATCTGTTTGTCTTATTAATAATGACTGGGGTTGGGTGTGAAGATGCTCACCTGAGGGCCAAAGTCTGAGGACCCGCGGCCCTGTCGCTGTTATTGTTACCGCCCGAGCGATCGCACACTCACCTGTGCCTGACCGTCATTAACACACACTCACACATTTTATTCACACTCACAACACACACACACACACACTAACCTACTCGCTCACACACACTCTCGCACTAACATTTTCTCACACACGTCCGCCCAGAGACCAGGGTGTGTGTATGACTGGAGTTACTACAGGGACAGAGGGCCAAGAACAGGGGTCAGGGGTCAGGGGTCAGAGGTCAGTGTCTGATGTGGGGGGTAAGAGGAGGGAAGAGAGTGAAACGGACAAAGTGTTTTTTCTTCAAGATCAACAGTAATTTCCTGTTGCTCCTGTGTGGGATTTATTTATTTCTTATTTGCTGCTTCATGTGTTTCTTTCTGTATTACTATCATTATTATTATTGTTGTTGTGTGAGTGTGGGTGAACTTGTCATGGGTGTCAGAGAACGTGTTTGTGAGTGTGTGTGTGTGTGTGTGTGTGTGTATTTCAGTATGAATGTGTGTGTGTGCTCTCGTCTACCTATCCAAGTGGGGACCTAGGTGTCATTACACACTCACCTCACGAAGTGGGGACTTGGTAGCCAAGTGGGGACTGTGTGTGTGTGAATGTGTGTGCGTGTGTGTGTGTATTTCAGTATGAATGTGTGTGCGTGTGTGTGTGTATTTCAGTATGAATGTGTGTGCGTGTGTGTGTGTCGTCGTGGGTGGCAGGCAGCCCCCAATATTGGCGGCCCATCACAGCCTGGCGCAGGGGTGTGGAGGAGCAGTCAGGCAGTGGCGCTCTCTCACTGAGTGTCTATTGAGCGTGATGGCAATCAGCGGGGGGGCATTGTGTTGTACAGGTGTGCTAATATACAAACACCCCCCCCTCCCTCCCTCCCTCCCTCCCTCCTCTGCTGTACAGGCAGGGTGGGGGGCACTGGGCTGCACTGTACACACAGGCAATGGAAGGCACACACGCACACACACATCGTTGCTTAGAGATTATTTGTGAAGGGGCCCCTGTGTCTCACCTGTCTAACCTGCCCCCCCCCCGCCCCGCCTCTCACAGTCACTATGTGCTCAGAGAAAGAAGGCTCTCTATTGGTCAGAAGAATAAAAGAGGGGCCAGGGAATGGCACCCTGAGTAACTGCACCCCTGAATCTATAGCAGTTCAAACCACACCGGCCTCCAGGACTGAACTCTGCCCCCCAACCCCTGTCAGCTGATTGCAGAGCGCCCCAGGCACCCCCGGCCCGCTGCGGAGAGGGGCTCCCTGCTCAGTGACCATGTCTCTCGGGTCCCTCGTCTGTCCAACAGTCTCCCTTCCATTGCAAGACTGATCCGTGTAGTGTGTGTTTATTGTGTGTGTGTATAGTGTGCAGAGTGTGTGTGTGTTTATTGTGTGTGTGTGTGGTGAGGAATGCAGGCGGCTTGGCGGCAGTGTTATCTCTGACATCTGACATCAACACAGATATTAATACTGCCTCGCTTATCAGCAGACCCTCAGCAGAGAGGGGGAGGGGGTTGCGGAGAGGGTCCTGTCTGGACCTGCCACTGAACACTCCTCTTTCCCTCTCTCTCTCTCTCTCCACACACTGTTCCTTCAAAACCGTGCCCCTCGTCTCTGCTCCTGCAGCCCTGTGATAAATATCTTCCCTGGTCATCCAAGCGTACAATCGATTGTCATTTCTATGATAATAACAACACCAAGCATGCAACTTTTATCTATCTATCTGTCCATCTGCCTGTCTATCTGTCTGTCTGCGTTGGAAGCAGTACAAGGAAAGAATGCAATATTTGTAGTTATTATGTCCATATCTGTCTTTGTGTGTCTGTAAATTTTGGTGTGTTTGTTCATTGTGTGTGTGTGTGTGTGTATTACCCACAGCTCTCGGTGCCAGTGTGCTGCACGCCCGAACGGCCGACCAGTTAGCAACAGCACATGGACATGGGGTCAAAGGTCAACCTACAAGGTCACAGACTAATACAGGTCAGAGAGAGAGAGAGAGAGAGGGGTGTGTGTAAGAGGAGGAAGTGTGAGGGTGGGGGAGTGAGAGAGAGAGAGTTCTCGATGAGTTTCCCATGTAAATATTTGTCCTGCGATCCCGTCTCTGTCTGCTTTGGCAACGGTTGCCATGATGTCACGCCAATAAAGCACGTTTGAATGGGAATTATATTGCATTGATTTGAATGGAGAGATGGCCAGAGATACGGACAGAGAGAGAGATAGACAGATGGATAGAGATAAGGGGGGGGGGTTGTGAATGGTGGTGATCTAGCAGGGGAGAGGATGAGAGTGATGCAGAGAAAGAGAGGGAGAAAGAATGACAGAAAAAGAGAAATAGGAAGGTGGAATGGTCTTCAGTGGTGGAAAAGGGGGAGAGGAGGATTATGGAAAGAGAGCGCAAGCGCGAGAGACAGTCAGTGTCATGTTATACTCTGAGGTCTGGGTTAATCTGTGTTTGTTTAAAGGGACGACGCTGTAGCCACAGACTGGGTCTTACTGTAGTTCTGGAGTCTCATTATCCGGCCCTGGTACACAAGACTTTCCACTGTCAACAATAATGAGCAGGGGATCGAATTCTCTCCCTCTCTCTCTCTCTCTCTCTCTCTCTCTCTCTCTCTCTCCCTCCCTCTCTCATTCAAATCCAGAGTGAAAATATGCAAACAGAATGAAAGCAACACAAGTATATAGTGTCATAGCATTGGCATGACGAGGTTGTGAGGGTTTGCCGGCTGTATGTACAGTCAGGGTCCAGTGTAATCACGAGCGCTGGGCCTGGCCCTGTATTTACACTCACACGGGGAAGGGTAACTTTATACACACAGGGCAGAACCTCCCTCTGTCACCCGCTGGCTCACCTGCTCTCTCTCTCCCCTCTCTCTCTGGGTGTTGTGTGGTAGTGTGTCAGGGTGTGCGTCTCTCAGTGTGTCAATGTGTGTGCTGTCTGTATCAGTGACTGTGCACAGTGTTCAGTGTGTGTCAGGGTGTGTCTCTCAGTGTGTCAGGGTGCAGTGTGGTAGTGTGTCGGGGTGTGTGTCTCTCAGTGTGTCAGTGTGTGTCAGGGTGCAGTGTGGTAGTGTGTCGGGGTGTGTGTTTCTCAGCGTGTCAGTGTGTGTCAGGGTGCAGTGTGGTAGTGTGTCGGGGTGTGTGTTTCTCAGCGTGTCAGTGTGTGTGCTGTCTGTATCAGTGACTGTGCACAGTGTTCAGTGTGTGTCAGGGTGTGTCTCTCAGTGTGTCAGGGTGCAGTGTGGTAGTGTGTCGGGGTGTGTGTCTCTCAGTGTGTCAGTGTGTGTCAGGGTGCAGTGTGGTAGTGTGTCGGGGTGTGTGTTTCTCAGCGTGTCAGTGTGTGTCAGGGTGCAGTGTGGTAGTGTGTCGGGGTGTGTGTTTCTCAGCGTGTCAGTGTGTGTGCTGTCTGTATCAGTGACTGTGCACAGTGTTCAGTTTGTGTCAGGGTGCAGTGTGGTAGTGTGTCGGGGTGTGTGTTTCTCAGCGTGTCAGTGTGTGTCAGGGTGCAGTGTGGTAGTGTGTCGGGGTGTGTGTTTCTCAGCGTGTCAGTGTGTGTGCTGTCTGTATCAGTGACTGTGCACAGTGTTCAGTTTGTGTCAGGGTGCAGTGTGGTAGTGTGTCGGGGTGTGTGTTTCTCAGCGTGTCAGTGTGTGTGCTGTCTGTTTCAGTGACTGTGCACAGTGTTCAGTGTGTGTGTGTGTGTGTGTGTGTGTGTGGGCACAGGGCTGGCAGTGCCAGGCTGGCACAGGAACCACAACACACCCCCCCCATGCCCAATGGCACGCTGCTCCAGGGCTCAGCTGGCGCCCCTCATCCGCACAGATTGATCCTGCACCCGGGGGGGGGGGGGTCTCGTTAACACTGCCCCCTCCCCCCCGTGCCCCCATTAACAATTAATCAGCCGTCAGCAGCTGCCTGCCCCCCCCGTTAGCATGCTGTCATTAGGACACACGGGGCAGGGGAATAGCTGCTCCCTCTCTCTCATTCCCTCACTGTCTCTCTCTCCATCTCTCCACACAGAGCTGTCTGTCCTCGTGCGATGAGACGTCACCGCAGTCGACCTGTGATGCGGGCGCAGGACCCCGCCACTCCATGGTGGGCATCGAGGTGCGTCCCGCCCCTGCTTCTCCACGCGGCCCTGTGCAGGGCTTCTGCTGTCCCACAGTGTGCAGAGTGGCAGGGGTACTATGCCAGTCTTGCAACTGGGCAGCTGATCACACCAATCACTCTCATTTAAGTGGGTGTGTGAGATTGTGTGAGATAAACACACATACACACACACACTCAAAGATCCTCATTCACTCATAAACACACCCACACACACACACTCACACATTCACACCTAAACATATGCAGACACACACAGTTCAGACATTCAGTAACCAAGCCTCAGTTTTAGCCCCTAATTAAGCATAATGGCTGAGCAATTTATCAATATCCTGAATGCATTAAACTCTGATCCACTGCCCTTGTCACTCTCCCTCTCACCCCCTTCCTCTCTCCCTCTCTGCCTCTCTCTCTCTCTCTCTCTCCCTCTCGCCACCTTCCTCTCTCCCTCTCTCCCTCGCTGCCTGGCAGGGTTAATAGCTGAAGGGTGTCAGTGATCCAGCTCTCTCGGGGTGAATTATTGATGGCTGTGCAGGAGCGTCACTGTCACTGTGACTGTGCAGATTCCTAGGCCAAGGAGAAGGATGGAGAGAGAGAGAGGGAGAGAGAGAGAGACAGAGGGCCCCCAGCACCCTGGCACAGAGAGGAGAGAGTGTGTGGGCAGATAGTGAAGGGGGAAGTGGAGGGTGAGGTCACTTCCTGCCACGCTGCCCCAAACACACTGCCCTCAGGGACGCCGCCTCCCACAGACTTGTCTGTCAGTGCGTTAGCAACACTGATGTCACTCAGTCATGCCAATACAGCTTTATTGAATTGAATTGATTCAATCGAGAGAGAGGGTGACTGGGGAAAGAAAACTTGTAGCCCCCTATCGAAAGTCACGCAGGAGCAGTTCTGGGGACAACAGAGCGGGATATTCTCGCCACTTAAATGTAATATAAATATAAAATTAAATGAGATGCGAATTGAAGTGTTCAGTCGTGTGGTGTCTCATGAACTCTGACCTTCGATTCCGCTGTCTCGCCCTGGGCTGCCCCCGTTCACAGAGACACGTCCCCATGAGACAGACATTTTAATCCCAGAGGTTGTGTTGGTTGTGAAGGACCAGTTCACCTGCAGGGCAAGAGAGAGAGTGGGTCTTGGCGAGAGAGAGGATAGGAGAGAGAGAGGAGTGAAAAGAGGAGAGGTAGAGGGGAGGGCAGCGAGGGCACACAGAGCCTCCACACACCCTGGCAGGAGCAGGACTGTCTGCAGGCATCAGCAGTGGGCAGGGCTGATGGCAGAGCCACGGGCTGCCCCAGAGCTGCAGCCTCAACAGCTGGCAGAGCCGAGGCACGGCTCCAGGGATTGGAGGTGGGGGAGGGTGTGTGAAACACTTAAGGTATTCACTTGCAGCGCATAGTCCATCCCTCCGTCTCCCTCCCTCTCTCCCTCTCCCTCCATCCCTCACTGTCTCGCCTCCATCTCTACCACCATCTCTCCATCTGTCTCTCCCTCTGCCTCCATCCCTCGCTCCTTCCCTCTCCCCGTCTCTCCCCGTGCCTCTGTCTGTGTGTCTCTGCTGTCTGCTCAGCTCTCAGTACAGTGACTCTGTGTTGGTTCACAGCCCCGGACCACAGCCCCCCCACACACTGTCTCACTGGGGGTCCGTCTCTCAGGAGGGGAAGAGGAGCCAGAGAAACCACATCCTGCTAATATTAACCACTGCCCCCCCGCTCGCGCTCTCTCTCCCATCCCTCTCTCTCTCTCTCCTATCCCTCTCTCTCTCTCTCCCTCGCTCCCTCTGTCTCCCACCTCCAGGTAGTGTGTTGGATTACATGTGGGTCTGTGCCAGAGTGAGTGTGGGAGTGCGTACCAGTGTGTGTGTTGCACTGTGTGTGTGTATGTATGTATGCAGTCTGTATGCATCGGTGTGTGGGGGAGAGCAGTGTGTGTGTCGGTGTGTGTCAGTCTTTATGTATCAATGTGTGTATCAGTGTGTGTGTGCAATGTGCGATGGCCACAGGTGTGTGCATGCTCCGCAGAGATCCCCCTCCTCGCTAATAACCTCCTGCAGCACCTGCGCACCCCCCCCCACCCCCACACACACACACACACACACACTCACTCACCTCTAATGGCCTCCAATGCAGCTCGGCTCCGACACGCAGCCTGACTCACTCAACACATCGATCTGCTCTGAGTGTCCGTCTGATTGGCCAGCCGGACACAGGCCTGTGACTCACCTGGGTGCCCACCCAGCGACGCCCCTGTATCGGTGTGTGCCAGTTGTGTGTGTTTACCATTTATGTGTACATGTGTATCTTTTAGTATTGTTTTGTTTTATTTAAAACATTGCAGGGGTCTGTCGGTGCATCAGTGGAATAGCGCTGAATGGATGGGCAAAGACAAGGTATTTTGTTTGCGGTGTGTGTGTGTATTAACCCCACACCCCCTCCTCACAGGCCCTCGTCAGGCCCTCGTTAGTGTGCCGGTAACGAGGTGCGGTGCGCTCTGCTGTGGCGGGCTGGGCTGTCCCTGCCGGGGTCTGTGGTTTCCCAGCCGCTATGTCTAATTAATCCAAACTCCTCGTCCCCGGAATGTAAACAGCTGATCAGACGGGGCCTGTGATCTGTGTGGGGGGCGCCACCCCCGCCTGTTGGAAGTCTGTGTGGGGGGGAGCCTCATACTTGAACCCTCTGATTATTGGGACTGTGGGTTGGGGTGGCTGCAGCACAGTACAGTGCTCAGCGCAGTGCAGTCAGTACAGTGTGTCTGTACAGAGTACCCTGCAGTATAGTGAAGTATAGTGCAGTACCGTGCAGGCCAGTACAGTTTAGTGTAGTACAGTGCAGTACAGTCCCAGATAGATCCCCAGTATGTCGTCGTGCATTTCTGGGCACAGCTACAGATTCAAACAGTCAAGCCAAGACATAACGCACGCTGTGGCGGCGGGGACCTGGGGCCCCTGTGGCTCTGCACGGCCTGGGGAGGGACGGCCGTGTAGACATACAGCAGCACACAGAAACACACTCGCCTCACCACACAGACTCACACGCGTGCCCCGCAGACACAGGGTCCCTTAACCTCCCACCCCCCACCATAGTCTCTTAATACCCCCCACCCATAGCCTCTTTTGCCCCCCCACAATCGGGAGCCTCGTCCCTCTGCACAATAATGGCGTTTATTGTGTCCGTTAAACCATGACCATATGGGCTCCAACAGTTGCCTGTCATGCAGTCATTTGTGGCTTTTAATTATAAACAGAAAATATTCACAGAGGAAATCAGAGAGAGAGGGAGAGACAGAGACGGAGAGAGAGAGGGAGAGACAGACAGAGAGGGAAAGACAGACGGAGAAAGGGAGAGAGGGTGTTCAGTGCGGAGGCTGGTGGCTGTGGTGTGGTGGTGTTGGGGTGGGTGAGGGCCTGTTCCTGTTTGCCCACACACACAGACACTCAGACACAGACACACACGCACTCACACACACACAGACACACACACGCACTCACACACACACACACGCACTCACACACGCACTCACACACACACACAGACACACACTCACACACACACACACACACACACAGACACACACGCACTCGCACACACACACACGCACTCACACACACACACGCACTCACACAGACACACGCACTCACACACAGACACACACACACACGCACACTATCTCTCTCTCTCTCTCCACGGCAGGGGGCCAGTGTCAGAGACATTATCAGAGGATTATTTCATTATTTTAGCTCATGTCTCTTGGTTTTCTCAGCGTCATTACAACACAACAGTTTCCATGACGGGTCTCTGACTGGCGTCTGCAGCGACACAGGACACTGCGACTCCCGAGCTGCAGCCGATTGCGTGTCCCAGGTCACAGGGCAGACAGAGAGAGATACACACAGACACACAGGGAGAGAGAGAGAAAGGGAGGAGCATCTCTCCATCTCTGTTCCAATCCTCAGGAATTCTTTCCCACAAAAGACACGCATCTCACAGGAGATCTTTATCAGCCGAACAACTGCAGAGAGAGGGAGGGAGAGAGAGATGGTGGAAACAGCAGACAGGCAGATATAGTCAGACAGACAGACACTCAGGCAGACAGAGACAGAGAAATATGGTTTGGGAAATGTTGTTTTCATGTATGTGTGTATGCATTATTGTCATGTATGGATGCTGTGGCAACACTGCTGAGTGTACGTCACGCCAATAAAGCCCCTTGAATAGAAATACTGGTGCTTACAAAAAGTGTTTCCGTCTCGTCCCTCTCAGACACAGTGGGGAGAGGGACAGACAGAGAGAGGCGTCCATTCATGTGGACTTGTTTGTAAATGTTGTTTGATGTATCTTAATGTCTGTGATGTCTGTAAACGTGTGTATATTGCATTTATACCCACTGCACTGTTGTGTATTTGCACTGGAACCCGCTGTAAATGCTTTGGCAAAAGGTGTAACCTTGTCATGCCAATAAAGCTCTTTTTGAATATTTGAATATTGAGAGAGAGGGAGAAGGAGAGAGGAGGGGGGGCGCAAATCCAGTTTGCTAAGTAATGCGTTTAGAAACCTCTTTCGCTTTCACTCCCGCAGAATAATAAATACCTGCAGATTATTGTCAGGTGCTCTGGCATCATGCGGGACACCATTCCTCTGCCTCCTAAACACATCTCCGCCAAAATCATCTCGTTTGCACCGGCGCCCCCGCCCCCTCTGAGCAATACTGAGTGCACCCCGGCCACTGATCGGATCATCCCGGGCGGTGGGGGGGCGGTGTGTCCCGCTGTCCTCACGGTGCTGCTAATGGGGGCCTGTCTGTGCGGCTGCGTGCTGTACCGGCTGCATGACCGGGGCGCAGGGGTGACCGAGCTGAGGGGCCAACTGGAGTGACCGAAGCATTGCGAGGGATCCAGTGATCAATCGATCAATCATGTTTTATTTGTTTCAGCTACAGAGCGCTTTACACACTGATAAACATACTACAACACAATGAATACATACATAAACAAACCTTTAACTGAACTAAAATGTATTAAAAGCAACATAAAATAATCCTAATCCAAATGATAACCTGATTTTTATGTTTAGTTAGGTTTTAGGATGAGATTAGATTTGGTGTTAATTCTGCTCTGTGATTAATTCTATTTTTTTGTTTTATTATTATTTGTATTGTATTTTCCTTTCAGTAAATGTCAGGAAATGCTAGATAATGTATACTGTAGCCTATACATTCATTAGGGCATGCGTCCCGGTATATTTTGTATATTAAAGGTATATACAATACATAGGTATACACCAACATTTTCAGTATGATTGTATTGGTTGTATTTGACGTGCGTGGAGGTCGTGCTGGTTGTGACATATTGCCGTGTGTTCTTGTTTATCATTAATTTGGCTGACAGCTTTATCTGTGGCAATTCATTTTCTGTGTCGCCTGTACAATATATTAATCACAGGGGAATATAATCAAATACATTTGGACCTGACCCCTGAGAAAAATATAAAGTGCACTTTCTGATACATTTTATTAGTTGTATACCAAGCTGAGTATTAAATGGAAATATTTTTGGTACATGTAGCCTATTCAATCATATATAATATATGCTTCATTTTTATGTAGGGCCTATTTTAGCATCTAAAAAAATAAATACATAATAATAATAATAATGTTAATATGTTAAATAGCTTTTTTTTATGAAACACTTAAATATATATCATATTAAAATATATATATATTATCTCTATTTATATCTTATAAAGGATTGTGTGGAATTGTTCGTGTGTGATCAAATATATTCATGCAAACTACAAAATACTGCAATCCATCCCAGTTAAATACTGCAGTTTCCTGTAAATGAGATTCCCAAACCGGTCCTGGAGGGACCCCCTGCCCTGCCGAGCTCTTAGTTACATAAATGATATTTATGTTGCATTGTTAGTTCAATTAAGGATTCAAATAAGCAATTAAGCAAAAACCAGCAGGACGGGGGGAACTTCTCCCTGGTTTATACACTTGCGACAGTCCTCTGTGTGTGTTCAGTGTTTAGTCGCTCCCGTCCGGATCCACAGACACTGCGCATCCCGGGCTTTCCCCTGCGCCCGCCAGACCCTAATCGCGCTAATCACTTTGCCTAATTATACGGCTCGTAATTATTTTCAGCTCCTTTAAAAAAGTAGCAGATTTTTCAAGTTACTTTTAAAGTTTTATAGGTGACTTGAAAGATCCATCTGCTGAATAGCTGAAAGCGATTAAAACAGGTCTAATTAAGCAAATTATTACTTACAATTAAGGGCTGGGATACTATAGTCGCAGGCGGAGGAGAACCAAGAGACACCCGATTGGGAAACCGTGAGAGAGGGAGGCCTGTATTTCAGATTGTATTAAGTGTTCAGTATTGTAGCTGTGAAGTGTGGGTCTCCTGTGCCAGTTTGACTGCGCAGCTCTTTGGAATGAGAATGAATTTCAGAGAAATAGAGAGAGAGAATGGAGAGAGAGACGGGGACCTGAGAGAAGGGAGACAGTGACAGGGGCCCAATAGGAGAGAGAGACTGACAGGGGCCCAAGAGTAGGGAGAATAATACAGGGGGACACAGACAGGGCCATGAGACCCACATCAATTAACCAACCAATCAATCCATCAACCAATCAATCAATTAATACCAAGGAAACTGAATTGACCAACTTCTTTTATTTATTGGATGCAATTTATTTAAACAACAACAATGAGAAACAAACACAAAAAAACAAAAACAAAAAAAACAACCTAAGAGCCTAACAATGCACATAAGTTAAAAATTAATTATCACTCAGTGATAACAGAGACGAGACGGACGCGCGGGGAGAGGGACAGGACCGGTCCGAGCTCGGGCATCCTCGCCCCCATCATTGATGAAGACGAAGATGATGCGATATGACGTGTCGTCTCTGGGGAACAGGACGGGTTGTTGTGCTTTGTTTGTCGAGAGGCACTACAAGAAAAACAGAATCACACCTCTACCCCCTGTCCCCGGCAGGCAGGGAATTCCACTCAATAAGAGGACCCCTCCAATACCCACGTCTGTCCTTCTGTCCATCCTGTGTTTGGCTCAGAGAGATGAGGCGTCCACTGTCCACCGGCACACTGACGACCCGCGGTCTGTGTATCTATATGTCTGTGGAAGTAAGGTATTGGTCTGGTTTTCATTAGAAAGCCCTGCTGTCGATGAGAGAGTGTCTGCTGTGAGGGACACGCCGGGGTATAAAGTGCTTTACATCGCCCCCTCGTCTGCAGCTCGTCAGCGAGTCTCACGGTGATCAGCTGTCCGGTGACACTGGGGACCCTGGGACTGAGAGCCGGACGGAGGGAGAGTGTGTATGTATGTGTGTATGTATGTGTATGTATGTGTATGTATGTGTGTATGGCGGGGGGGCAGGGGGCTCTTCCAGTTGTTGCCTCATGCAGGCTCAGATAAATCTTTCATTTCATTCATGAGCTTTAAAAACCAGTTTGCACTTGGCGGGGGAGAAAAAAAAAAACTGAAGACCCCAGTCTGGGACATCAGGCTCTGAGCAATCCCCCCCCGCCAGATCCTCCCCTCAACGGGCCGCGCTGTCCCTCCCCCGCGCTGTCGGACGGCAGTGGTTCAGAATGGAGCTCGTTAGGCTCATCAGTGTGGCTTGTCTGTGGCGCGGCGCGCTCTGCGGGGGGGGCGGGGGCTCTGCTGATGGGGGTCAGCAGTCAAGTGCGCTTTGATTGACAGACAGGTGGGAGAGCGGGGGGTGTCAGCAGCAGACAGACGCACACTGGCACACAAACACACTGACACGCCAACACACAATCAGATAGACACACAGACAGACCAGCTGACACACCAACACACTGACACACACACACACACACACAGTCAGACAGACAGACACGCATCTCTGCTGCTGTCCTCCCAATATAGACGGTCTCGTGTCTCTCTAGGCCACAGCTAGCCTGCTCACCCTGCTGCCCTCCCCCCCAAGACAAACACAAACTCCAGGAAAAGTAGAAAAATAACATTTAAAATGATAATAATAAAATGAAAACATGCGCTCTGCGACGCCTCTCTGCGCTCCACAACACTTGTGCCCCGGAAACAAAAGCAAACATCCCAACAGAAAGACACCAAACAGTCCGGCGACATGATTTCCTATTTGTCCTTTTCCTTCTTGTTGGAAACATAGTGAAGACGAACAAACAAACCGACGGAACGGAACGAAATCTAAAGACTGTTACAGTATGCAAACACTCCCTCCGACACGGGGGTCCGCAGGGGTCCGGACCGGCCCCGGGCTCCCGTGCAGCAGGTCCCGCTAGCAGCGACTTCCGGAGAGACTGACGTGAGATTCCCTGACAACGACTGGACAGCGTGACTCTAACGGGCACTAAACTACGGCGTCCACTGCAGCGCCCGAGTCCAGTAAACAAACACAGATTCATATTCATTTATTTATATTTATATATATATATGTATTTATAGAGAGAGGAGAGAGATGGGAAAGTTGAATTGCCGAGTTGCGTATCGAAGTTGGTGGTTTTGTATTTTTATTATTAATGAATTCGAGATGCACTCATTCATTAATTGATCGTGTTTGGACACATCTCAGTCCCCACACAGTCCATGAATACCAATATCATTGGAAACTTATCTTTTCCTCTTAGTTTTCTTTCCCTTCTTTTTGGCAGTGTTGATTTTCCTAAAATACCTCATATATTCCCCACGGGACCGCCCGACCTCAGCCGGCCGGCCACGTGGACACGGAAAATAAAAATAACAACAATAATAACAATAATAATAATAATAATAATAATAATAATAATAATAATCATGGATAAAGATAGAGAATAAATAGGGATCGGAGCGGAGTGTGGGCTGGCACAGGGAGAGACGGGGCGGGGGGGTGCCAGCGCAGCTCCTCTCCGCTCTCTCCAGCCGAGGGAGAGCGAGAGGGAGGGAGAGAGAGAGAGAGAGGGACTGGGAGAGAGAGAGAGAGGGAGAGGGAGAGAAGCTGCTGGTGTCTCTGAGTCAGTGGTTAGGGACGGAGTGATCTCTGCAGAGTTCATAGCAGAGCGAGAGAGACATGGGGGGTTGGTGGTCCGTGGTCCTGTCCCACCCTGTCCTGTAGTGTCTGTCCCAGCCTTTAAAGGCATGTGTCTCTGCTGTTGTGTCCTTCCCTGTCCCGTCTCAGTCCAGGTGAGTGTGTCCTCGACCCGGACCCCCTGTCCTTCCCGACTCCAGACCTCCCTCCGAGTCTCGTTCATCGATGATGTTCTTTGCACTTCATTTTGTTTCTTGATTTCAAAGAATCAAATCAAATCAAATCGAATAAAAAAATTGTACAGATAGAAGTGCTGGAGACCAGAGAGAGCGAGGCCGGGCTCACAGTCGGAGAGAGGGATCGAGGGAGGGAGGAAGAAGGAGGATGCTGCTTGTGTGCAAATTTTGGCACACAAAAAAAGATAGAGAGAGAGAGAGAGAGATGGCTGTTGTCTCGTCCCCAGCTTTTGGGCTGGAGAAGGAGAGAGTGGTGAGGGGAGAGGATAGAGAGAGGAGGGCAGGTGAGACAGACTGCGGGGGGGACACCGGTCAGCACAGAGTCAGGCTCCAGTCTCAGCCCCAGTCCCAGAGAGACAGAGAGCCCCTGCTTATTAAATCCAAATAATTAATTGCCTGAATTGAACCGGTGGGCTTAATTAGTCCAAATGTCCCTGACCGGTGTCCGGTGATGCAGAGACCTGGAGAGCCGCAGGACAGAGGTGCTCCGGGAACAGGGATGCCCCCCGCTCTGGGCAGCGAGGAAGAAGAGGAACGGCCCCTCGCCCTCCCTCTCCCAGCCCCCACCATCCTCCCGCCTCCCCCCTTCTTCCCTCTCCATCTTTCAGTCTTCCTCTCAGTCTCTCCCTCATGGTGGCTGGTCTCTGTCCTGGCAGGACGTGAGGTATCGTATTGCTCTGGCCTGTCTGTCCTCTCAGTGAGACAGCTCCCTCCCTCTCTTTCGCTCTCTCTCAGTCTCTGGGTCAGTCCCTCTGACTGTCCCTGCTGTCCCTCTCTCCGTCCCTCGCTCCTCCCCCTCCTCGCTCCCTCCCTGTCTGTCTCCGGGGGGGCAGGTGTATTATCTCTGCTGCTGCGGCTCCGCAGTGTCGGGGGGGCTGGGCGAGTGGTTCCTGTTGCCGTGGGGCGGGGCTCCCGAGCCGGAGCCGGAGCTGGCGCTGGAGCAGGCGCTGGGGCTGGGGCTGGGCCGGGCCGGGTGGGGGGCGCTGAGGCTGCTGTTGCCGGCGCCGCCCCCCCGGTCCTTGGCCTCGTCCTGGGGAGGGAGGTGCGGGTGGTGGTGCTGGTGCTGGTGCTGGTGCTGGTGCTGGTGCTGGTGCTGGTGCTGGTGGGGGGCGTCCACGCCGTACACCACCGCATCCTCGGGCCCATCCTCGCTGGACTCGGTGTCCTCGGAGCCGGACAGCAGCTCCTCGTCCCGGTACTCGGACACGTCCACGCCGCCCGCGCCGCCGTGCTCCTTCAGCTTGCCGTGGTGCTTGACGTGGTAGCGCTGGTTCTGGAAGAACTTGATGATGGTGTGCTTGGGCAGGTCCAGCTGGGCAGACAGCGTGTGGATGGCCTCCTGGTCCGGGTACAGCCCCACGTCGTGGATGAAGCTCTGCAGGATCCCCAGCGCCTCCAGGGAGATCTTGGTGCGCGAGCGCGGCTTCTTGCTGCTACCAGCGCCTCCGCCTCCGCCTCCTCCTCCTCCTCCTCCTCCTCCACCCATCCCGATGCCCATCCCACCGCTGCCCCTGCTGCCCTCGCCTCCAGCCATCAGGCCCATCTCCTCTCCCGAGCCCGGCAGGCCCAGCTGCATGGGGTCCTCGCGCAGGGGGGAGCTGTCCTTCATGGGCTGGGAGGGCTGTCTGAGCAGCGCCTGTCGGGAAAGAGGGAGAGAAACGCTCAGACAGATGCTGGCAGAGGAGGAGAGAGGAGAGGGAGAGGGAGCTGCACTTAGGCACTGTGTGATCTCACTGGGTTTATAGGCAGAGACAAAGAGAGAGAGAGAAGGAGAAAAGAGGGAGAATGCTACAAGAAGCCGGGAAACTGAGGGCAAGAAAGAGGGAGAGAGAGAGAGAGGCACAGAGAGAGGGACAGAGTGGGTGAGGGAGTCAGAGAGGGAGAGAGGGGGCGTGAGAGAGGGAGGGAAAGAGGGAGCAAGAAAGAGAGGGAGAAGGTGCAGCGCTCTGGCCCAGTGTGAGCCGGGCTGGTTTGGCGGAGGGTGGGGCTGGATGCCTGGGCCCTGGTATGCTAAACTATAAATCTGTGGTACATTAAAATTAAAGGACCCACATAAAGATAATAGTAATTCTTTATGTTTTTTTCCCTTCAATAATAACAGGGTATTTTTCAAGTAATACTGAGGTCAGGCCAGACCATGAAGTATTTCTGTTCTCTCTTCTGGGGGTTGGTGGGGCCAGCGCTAGCGGGAAATGTGTAGGCTTGTCATTTTTTATTCTTTTTAATTTTTTTCTCCCTCTCTCTCTCCACTTATTATCCTTTTTTTATGACTTTTTGCGAAACAAACAGAGGAGCCGCGGTTTGTGTGAGGGAGAGCAAGAGAAAGGGAGGATGAATGCCCAGCAAGCTCAATGTGTGTCTCTGAAACTCTCACCCACCCCCCACCATCCCAGCTCAGCCAAACACAACACCTCTGTATGGACGGGGTGTGTGACCCTGGGGCCCTGGGGACAGTGGGGACCTCACACACAGCTCCACGGGCCCTGCTGGTTCCTCTGGGCCTGGCCGTTCAGAACTGAACACAGACTGGTCCCCCACAGGCCCAGAGAGAGAGACGGAGCCAGGCCCCAGTACAGTTTTACTAGAATTGAACCTATGACCCTCAGCTCAGAAGTCCAGAGTCATAACCACTACTCCACACCAGCCACTACTCCGCACTGCTCTACTCAGCACTGCTCTACTCCGCACTGCTCTACTCCGCACTGCTCTACTCCGCACTGCTCTACTCCGCACTGCTCTACTCCGCACTGCTCTACTCCGCACTGCTCTACTCCGCACTGCTCTACTCCGCACTGCTCTACTCCGCACTGCTCTACTCCGCACTGCTCTACTCCGCACTGCTCTACTCAGCACTGCTCTACTCAGCACTGCTCTACTCAGCACTGCTCTACTCAGCACTGCTCTACTCCGCACTGCTCTACTCCGCACTGCTCTACTCCGCACTCGGCTCTTCTACTTTGCCGTGAGTGGTGGCACAGCGCAGTTTTTTGTGCGTTTGGGCCATTTCACTTTTCTGATTCTCTCTTTAAAGCCCATCTAGTCAAGCCTCCAGCGAATACAGCCCCAGTCCTACAGGGGTTCAACTCCGAGGACGGGGCAGTAGAGAGAGAGCGAGAGACAGGGGGCCGAGAGGAGGCCTTGGCTTCCACATTAACACCATTAACACCCATCAATATGTAATGACGCCACACGGCTCATCCTGCGCCTCACATCAGCTCCGGTGTTAATGGGAGTGTTGTGGATGCTGGGGAGTTGCCGTTGCCCCCAGTGAGCGCCACAGCGGAGCTGGAGCGTGCTTTTACTGCACCCCCCCACCCCCGGCTCCCAGCGCCGCCCACCCCAGCCCTGGCACTCGGCAGCACTAATTGAGCAAACAATGCAGAAATTATTCATAGGAGCCACTGCAAAATTAGCAAAAGAAGGCACTCAGAGAGACGCCAGAGATAAGAAAAATTACATCAATATATATATATAAATGAAAACAACACTAAATAAGTAAAGCGCTCGTCTGTGCCGGTGCTTGGTCACTCATGAAGCGATGCCATTGGCTGAGTGCTTGTGTATCCATATGGCCCATCACTAATTCAAGGCTGGCTGAGGCACAGAGCAGCAGCTCTCTGAGGCAGTGGTCCGACCTTAGCGCTCCAGCACGCACCCCCCCCACCCCAGCGCAGCGCAGTGCAGCATGGTATAGCATAGCACCGCACAATACAGCACAGTACAGCGTAGCACGGCACAGTACAGTGTAGGGTAATACAGCCCTATTTCCTATATCACCCCACTCCTCTGATCGTCTCTGTCTGCCTGGTGAAACAGGTATATTAAGGGTCAATGCCCAGTATTTCTCTCCACTGTGCAACAGACAAATAGCTCCCCATCACTGGGAGGAAGAGCAGGAGGGAGAAAGGGTTCCAGTGACTAACTGTGTGGCCTGGCTATGTGTGTGTGAGAGAGAGAGCGAGAGTGAATCAGTGTGGCGCTGTGTGTGTGTGTGGGGGTCAGTGTGGATGTGTGTGTGTCTGTGAGTTTGTGAGTGTGTGTGCTTGTGTGTTAGTGTGTGTATGTAAGACCAGCTGGGAGACATGTGTGGGTTGTGGTTGCAGGCAGGCTGGAGCCGGGGGGGTTGGCTTGGGGGGGGGTGATTAAGGGAGGGCCACAGAACACTGGGAAAAACACAACAGCGGAGAGAGAGAGAGAGAGAGAGAGAGATGGGTGATCTGCCACCTTTTCCTAGACCACTAGTGAGTGTGTGTGAATGTGTGTTGTTGTGTGTGTGTTGTTGTGTGCGTGTGTGTGCGTGTGTGCGTGTGCAGAGGGAGCTGGGACATGCTGGGACAGATATTTTTAGTCCCTTTATGTCCTTCACAGTCCCCGTCTCGGCTCCATGTCAGAGGAACACAGGAATGTGTTAATGGTGTGACCGCAGTTTCCTTCCTAAGACAGTTATTTATTAAAAACATGAAAAAAGAAACGGATAAAGACAAGAGAGAGAGCGAGAGAGAGAAGACTGTGTTTGGGACGCCTTGGCTGTTGTCCCAGTAATTATGGCTGCGCCTGTGTCGCCTTCCACACGAGAGGCGTTTCTCAGCGGCGCGGTGCGGGGCGGCAGCGTGGACAGCCTGGCGGGGGGGTGCCGGGAGGGGGACACGGCGGGAGAGACATGGGGGACTAGAGGGGACAGACAGGCTGCGGGGGGAAGAGAACAGGGGGGGCATTCTGTACAGTTGTTTTTTGTGCACAAATAATAGATAACAGCGCAGTGGGGGGGCCACCATATGACCCACCCCCCACAACACTAAAAATAAATAAGTAAATAAATAAATAAACAAATCAACACTCAGCTGATGAGACGCCAGTGATGGTGGGGTTTAAGTCTGTATGACC
Organism: Amia ocellicauda; assembly: GCF_036373705.1. Lineage (NCBI taxonomy): Eukaryota > Metazoa > Chordata > Actinopteri > Amiiformes > Amiidae > Amia > Amia ocellicauda. Next base: position 1,728,373 of record NC_089865.1, on the reverse strand, counting down.
AGACCCTGCATCTGCACTGACTGGGGGGGGGTTGGCTGTTGGGCTTGCGCAGCTGTTGCTCTGTGTGTCTTGCACACGTGTGTTCCTCTGCGCAGCCATCTGCCCCACTGCTGACCCCCCGCAACCTGACACACTGACCGATACACTGACTGACTGACAGATTGACTCACTGAATAACACACTGATACACTGACTGACTGACACACTGATACACTGACTGACTGACTGACACAATGACTGACTGACACACTGACAGACTCACTGAATAACACACTGATACACTGACTGACTGACACACTGATACACTGACTGACTGACTGACACAATGACTGACTGACACACTGACAGACTCACTGAATAACACACTGATACACTGACTGACTGACTGACACAATGATACACTGACTGACTGACTGACACAATGATACACTGACTGACTGACTGACACAATGACTGACTGACACACTGACAGACTCACTGAATAACACACTGATACACTGACTGACACAATGATACACTGACTGACTGACACACTGACAGACTCACTGAATAACACACTGATACACTGATAGACTGACACAATGACTGACTGACACACTGACAGACTCACTGAATAACACACTGATACACTGACTGACTGACACACTGATACACTGATAGACTGACTGACACAATGACTGACTGACACACTGACAGACTCACTGAATAACACACTGATACACTGACTGACTGATTGACTGACACACTGACTGACTTAATGACCAACCAACTTGCATCAATGCCAAACAGCCTGGCCACCGGCTGCAAATGATCTTGCCCTTCACTGATTGGTGGCAGCTGGGCCAATTAAGCAATTAAGGGCCAGTTAATGGAATAGGGGAGCCTCACAGCACACCAGTAATAAACCCAGTGAGCTCACCGGACACACATCATGGTCAGTCCACTGCCGTGTCTAGTGCAGTGCAGTGTCGTGCCCAGAGCTTCATCCAGTGTGTGTGTGTGTGTGTGTGTGTGTGTGTGTGTGTGTGTGTGTGTGTGTGTGTGTGTGTGTAGTGTCAGTGTAGGTCCAGTGTGTGTGAGACAGACCTGGGTGTCCGGCAGGTGCAGCACGGTGTGCAGCCTCTCGCTGTGCTGGTGCCGGGACTCCTCCTCGTACACCAGGTCCCGGTCCTGCTGCGGGAGGCTCAGGAAGCGCCGGATGGTGCAGAGGTTCTCCCACAGCGTGCGGTTCTCCGGGCTCGGACTCTCCTTCCAGCGCAGCAGCTCACACAGCCAGCCCTGACAGAAACACAGAGAGAAAGAGGGACCGGGTCAGTACTGAGACACAGAGAGAGAGAGAGAGAGAGAGACTGTGCTTCCTGTCCCCAGGGCCCGGTTCCTGAGCTTTGGACCTGTCTGTCAGTGCTTTGGCAACACTGATGTCCCTCAGTCATGCCAATAAAGCTTTCTGAATTGAATTTGAATTTGAGAGAGGGGGAGTCAGTACTGAGACACAGGAGAAAAAGAGAGGGAAGGAGAAAGGAGCGAGAAGGAGGGAGAGAGATTTGATTATCTTCGGTGGAGGAGTCCAGGCGGTGACACCAGCTGCTATGTGTGCCGAGTCGCTCTGAGCACTGTGGTAATCAGCCCATCAGCTCCCTCCCTCCCTCCCTCCCTCTTGTGGGGGGCGGCCAGCTGCAGCAGCTGGGGTCACTGATCCGTGACCCCCACCCCAAGAGGCGTCCCCCCGGTGTGGCTCTATCCGTCACACACAAAGATACACACACACACACCTGTACACCCACCCACACACACACCTGTACACCCACACACACTCGCTCACGCAAACTGCAAACCTCCCTTCACTTTTTTTCTCTCTTCTCTCTCTTCTCTCTGTCAGCTTCAGCTATTATCCCATCCAGCCTCTCTCTCTGTCCTCACTGACTCTCTCTGCCTATCTACCATAAAATCAGTCTCTCTCTATCTCTCTCTCTCTCTCCCTCTAACTCTACCTCCCTGCCTCCCTCTCTCCCCCTCTTGTCTGTTCATAACAAAACCCATCACAGGAACGCAGATTAAAATCTGGAAGAATAGATGTGTGTGTCTGTGTGTGTGAGTCCGTGTGAGTCCATGTGAGTCCGTATGTGTGTGTGTGTGTGTGTGTGTGTGAAAAAAAAACAACAACACAGGGCCGGTACGAGTCTGCGCTGCAACAAGTTAGAGACACAGACAGAGAGACCGAGGAGAGAGGGGCAGAAAGACAGAAAGAGAGAGAGGGAGAGGGGGAGACCTGTTGATGGAATCTCTCCGCACACACACATGAAAGTGAGTCATAATGAAGGCCTGCTCCTCTCAGTGTAAACACAGCACAGTTCGGTATGGAACACATTTGCTGTCTTTGATGGGGATCTACAGGGTGGACCGCGCCCCCCCGCTGGTATTCAGACTCGTTTTATCTCTGGTTGTGCCCTGGACGGCTGGCTGGGCTGGTTATCTGTGCCAGAGATGGTGATTAAATAAAGGCTTTGGCGATGGTGCTGAACTCATAATCAGATATTGAAGCGCGCGCCCCTGCGCTGCTGCCACCTCCGCTGAGAGCACCAACTGCCGCCCTGGAGCCAGGAGCGCCATGCGTGGGGCAGTGTGGCTCTGTGTGTCAGTGTATCAGTGTGTCTCAGAGTGTCTCCATATCCCAGTCCATCCCCCTGTGTCTCAGCGTGTCTCAGGGACTGACCTGGCTCTTGTTGGCTGCCACCTTGGCGAATAGCGCCTGCGAGACCTTGGCCCTCTTCATCTCCTGCTGGATCTCATCATAGATGGCCGAGGTGATGTTCAGCAGCGACTCCAGCTTCAGGGGCTGCTCGGGGCTCGGCCCTGGCGGCTTGGGCTTCAGAGGGGAGAGAGAGAGAGAGACAGGGTCAGGTCGCCGGCCCCCAATAAATGCTGAGTCCCTAGCATCCCCGTGCCGGGGGAGGACAGACAGACAGGAGAGAGAGCGGCGCAGAGTCTCCCCACTGGGCCCCTGCGTACGCTGTGAACAGGACAATTCATACCTCGATGTGTGTAAACATGTCTGTATATATCTGTTACTGCTGTGTTTCTTGTGGCCCTGTGGCCCTGTCCGTCAGTGCTTTGGCAACTCTGATGTCACTCACACCAGGAAAGCAATGGAGTGGAGTTGAATTTGAACTCCCACCCCACAGGCAGCAGAGACGCAGGGTGTGCTACTGAGCCTGTTGTTTTATTATGTTGTGTTTTGTTTTATGTTGTTTTGTACAGTGACGTGCAGACACACACACACACACACACACACTATCCACACGCAGAAACGCCTCACAGCCAGGCCCCGAGCACACACACACAGCAGACTGGGTACGTTCCTGGGAGCCGGCGCTGTGGGGTCAGGGGGAGGTCATGTGTACCGTGACTCCTGCCTCTGCCCATCCCACACACCGCCACAGCGGCCACAGCGGATGCCTCCTGGGCTCCTGTACATGCAAAGCATTACTGGCCCAGATTAAATAGTCTGGAACCACAGGAGGCATGTGTCACGGCCCCGGCAGCGGCAGCTCTCACAGCACAGACAGGCACACTGACCCAGACAGACAGAGACAGACACACAGGCAGGCAGGGAGTCACACAGACAGGCTTACACTTATCGAGGCAGACAGACAGACAGACCCGTACAGGTGGATGGACAGGCGGACAGGCGGACAGGCGGACGGGGCTGTGCTGGGTACCTGTGTGAGCCGGGGCCCGCCGGGGCTTGGGGTGGAGGTGGGGGTGAGGCCGGGGGGGGGGTTCATGCTGCGCTCGCGCTCCTCCTGGTAGATGCGGTCGCGCTCGGCCTCGGGCAGGTTCAGGAAGTTCTGCATGGCCTTCAGGTTGACCAGCAGGGACTGAGAGGCTGAGCGCGGGTCCTCTTCCTTCCGTAGGATCTCCGACAGCAAGCCCTGCCACACACACACACACACACACACACAGCGCCGTGAGAGACTGTCCGACACTGAGACACTGCCACACACACACAGCGCCGTGAGAGACTGTCCGACACTGAGACACTGCCACACACACACGCACATGCACAACACACACACAGCGCCGTGAGAGACTGTCCGACACTGAGACACTGCCACACACACACGCACACACACACACACACACACAGCGCCGTGAGAGACTGTCCGACACTGAGACACTGCCACACACACACGCACACACACACACACACACACAGCGCCGTGAGAGACTGTCCGACACTGAGACACTGCCACACACACACGCACACACACACACACAGCGCCGTGAGAGACTGTCCGACACTGAGACACTGCCACACACACACACACACACACACACACACAGTGCCGTGAGAGACTGTCTGACACTGATACCCCTTTTCCACTGGCATATCTGACCCAACCCGGAGCCAAGCCCAAACCTAGCCCAGCTGGCCTGGTACAGGTCTGGTGTTTTTCCACTGCAATACCTGATCTGTGGTAAATGACATGGAGAGGACAACAGTGGAGGATCTTGAGAGTACGGTTCAACATATTCTCAGATTAAGTGCGACAAATACATCTGAAAGCCTGTAATGATTTAATTTATATTTGTTATGGTATCTTATAGTTGGTCATCGAACCATAATATGGATTATCCCAGCTTGCACTGAAACAGTCAAATTATATAATAATTATGTATACCTATATCGACATTTATATATATAAAACACTGTGAAATAAAGATTAGCTTTTAACGTTGTAAAATAAAATACAGGTCAAATCTCGTTTAAACGAAAATCTCACAATAAGCAAAATCTCAGCCGACTGTCAATAGTAAAACTAAAGTAACACGAGAGTAATGCTACTCTTTTGATACAATGACATTTCAGTACATTGAAATATTCTGATCTTTCCCTCGTAGGTGGATTTAACCTGTGTTAATAGTTTACTTATACGAATTATTTTATTTGGAGAATCCATTAAAAACATGTCTAATCAGTGACGCACCGACTACAGAAAGAGGCGAGAAGAGTTTCTCACAGCGAAAAATAGATATTTATTTAATTTACAGGATTATTGTTATTCAGTTGTATTGTATGTCGTGTAAAAACTACTTTGGCAACACAAAACTACTCCTGTATGTCATCCAATAATGCAAACTTGAATTTTAATTTGAGAGAGAGAGACAGGACCAATTACAGCTTGTGAGAAATCTACTCGGGGGAGAAAGGGAAGGTTATAAAATGTCTAGGATGTGTTGCAACATGCAAATGTTTGGATTAATCCTTGTTACCATGGTTTAATTTGTAATTAAATAGTTATCTGCTTTGACTGTTATAAATAAATAAACATATCTATCGTGAGAGGTGAGAGAACGAGTTAAAAAATCTGACAGAGTTAAGGAGCAGGGCCAAAAATTCACAGCATGGTTTTGGGTCGCCTAGACAAAATTGGCAGTGAGTGACGTGCTGAACCGCGCCAGCCTGGTTCTGGTTCTGGTTCGGTTCGGATATGCCAGTGGAAAAGGGGTTTGAGACACTGCCACACACACTCACACACAGCCTGCCTGTCTCTCTGACACTGAGAGACACACTGTCTGTCTGTCTGTCAGCCTGTCTCCTAAAGGGACTGACAGCCTGCCTGAGCTGCTCTCAGGGCCCAGGCTGCCCCCCCAGCTGCACGTGCAGTGTGTGGTGTTGTGTGTGAGGAGAGAGTAAAGAGCCGTGTCGACCACAGCCCCCCCCGCCATGAAACATGCCCGCCTGCCGCAGCACACGCTCCGCTGGGACCCAATGAGCCGGAGTCTACATTTGCAAAGTCTCAATACGCCAGGTGTGTCTGCCGCTGTGTGTGTGTGTGTGTGTGAGAGAGTGTGTGTGCCTGGGCATCTCTTTTAATAATCTCTGTTCATTCTTGTTTATTTGTCCTCCCCTCTCTCCGTGCCTGTGTGTCTGTGTGCCTGTGTGCCTGTGATTGGGGTGTGTCTGTGTGCCTGTGTGTCTGTGTACCTGTGTGCCTGTGTACCTGTGTGCCTGTGTGTGGGGTGTACCTGTGTGCCTGTGTGCCTGTGTGTGGGGCGTACCTGTGTACGTGCGTGCCTGTATGTGGGGCGTACCTGTGTACCTGTGTACCTGTGTGCCCGTGTACCTGTGTGCCTGTGTGTGGGGTGTACCTGTGTGCCTGTGTGCCTGTGTGTGGGGCGTACCTGTGTACGTGCGTGCCTGTATGTGGGGCGTACCTGTGTACCTGTGTACCTGTGTGCCCGTGTACCTGTGTGCCTGTGTGCCTGTGTACTTGTGTGCCTGTGTGTGGGGTGTACCTGTGTGCCTGTGTGTCTGTGTGCCTGTATACCTGTATGCCCATGTGTCTGTGTGTGGGGTGTACCTGTGTGCCTGTGTGTCTGTGTGCCTGTATACCTGTGTGCCCATGTGTCTGTGTGTGGGGCGTACCTGTGTACCTGCGTGTGGGGTGTACATGTGTACCTGCGTGTCTGTATGTGGGGCGTACCTGTGTACCTGTGTACCTGTGTGCCTGTGTGCCTGTGTACCTGTGTGCTTGTGTGTGGGGCGTACCTGTGTACCTGTGTACCTGTGTACCTGTGTACCTGTCTGTGGGGTTTACCTGTGTGCGGTTGAAGGCGACCCGGGCGAACACGGCCTGGGACACGCTGGCCCTCTTCAGCTCGTCGCGCACCTGCTGGTAGATGTCGGGCGAGACCTCGGTGGGGGCGGGGCTGGCGCCGGGCTCGCTGAGCTTGGGGGGCCGAGGCAGGGGCGGGTGGTTCAGGAACTGCTGGTTGATGGTCTGCGGGTGCTGGTGCAGGAGCCGACTCACCACCAGCTGCTGGTTGATGAGGTGCGCCATGGCCAGCTGCTGCCGGACCAGCTGGGGCGAGAGCTGCGGGGACAGCAGGCCGCCGGGCGTCAGCATGGGCTGCAGGGCCTGGGGGGCCACCTGGGCACGCAGCGGGGGGCTGTGGTGGAGCTGGTTGTGCGGCGAGGGCTGCTGCTGGGACTGCGACTGCGACTGCGATTGCTGCTGCTGTTGCTGTGACTGTGGGGCTGCCGTGGGGGTCTGGGGCTCCCCCTTCACCAGGGCCCCCCCGCCACCAGGACCCAGAGACCCCAGCTGGGCCAGAGCAGACAGGTGGGGGGGACGCTGACCCAACACACAGAAATCTGCCAGGCTGTCCCGCTCAACTGCAGAGGTGAGAGAGAGGGAGAGAGATACTTAAGAAGATGAGAACATAAGACAGTGTCCAATCAAGAGGAGCCCATTCGCCCCGTCGTGCTCGTTTGGTGTCCATTAATAACTAAGTGATCAAGGATCCTATCCAGTCTGTTTTTGAATGTTCCCACATTGTCTCTTCAGCCACATCGCTGGGGAGTTTGTTCAGATTGTGACGCCTCTCTGTGTGAAGAAGTGTCTCCTGTTTTCTGTCTTGAATGCCTTGAAGCCCAATTTCCATTTGTGTCCCCGGGTGCGTGTGTCCCTGCTGATCTGGAAAAGCTCCTCTGGTTTGCTGTGGTCGATGCCTTTCATGCAGTCTCCTGTGTCATTGTCTGGGCAGCGGTGCTAGACACACTGTTAGCTCCTATTACTGTAAACAGTCGTGAGCGGCTGCCTGCTTCTCCAGAGTGGCTCATAAGGAGCGCCCTGAATTCACAGCAACTTTCAATAAAATTCACCAATAGTCATGAGAAAATCAGTGAGAGATGCGGTAACATTTATTTTAAATCACTAAAACAGAGACCATTCCAAAGAAAGTGCTACAATGCTGGACGTCACAATTGAAACCGTATTTCAGGATCCTCCCATGGCCCAGGACAGACAGACACACAGACAGCAGGCTCTCTGGGACAGATGGACAGAGGGACGATTGACTCACCTTTGATCTCTGAGTTCTCTCGTCCCGTCCACATCTTCTCCAGGTAATCCCCTAGAGACAGGAGAGCCGTGAGACTGGAGGTAACAAAACTCTCATCCACACACACACACGCACACACACGCACACACACGCACACACACGCACACACACACACGCACACACAGTGCGGTCTCTTCCTGAGTCACTGTTTTAGTTCCTCCCAGAGGTCAGGACTCTGAGCCCGGGCTACGGACCCACTTCCTGTTTCCCTCCCGGCCATGTGTAATAAATATATTACAACTACATGAAGACATATCGTACAGATATACAACCATCGCCAGCCCGTATCGATCCACAGCTGGATGAAGGCCTCCCCCAGATGTTTCCACTTCTCTTTCCCACGTCACGCTGGCAAAGTTTATTATTTAATCTTCCCCTATTTTTCTATATATATTGTAAATGTCTGAGTCTTGCACAGGGACGACAGGGACATCCCAGTACAGCACACAGGGGTGTTTTCAATCGTGGCTTGTAATGTAGTGTAGATACACTATCAGCTCACAGATGCAGAGAGAGACAGACCCACTGGCTGGGACGCAGGGGGACACATGGGGACGCAGAGTGACACAGGGGGACACAGGGCCGTACTGGGTTCCCCCGAGCTCTGTAGCGTCACAAACGCCCTTCACAGAGTCCTACACTAAGCTGTACTGAGTCAAGGAGGGGGCTGGACTCGAGCATTTTCAATCCAATCAAACACGAGCTGCCAGCTGTAACTGACATGCAGGGCACCCAATCAGGTATTGGGATTTCAGTTTGTAGGTTCATGCGGTCCAATGGCATTGCTCTCTCTCTCTCTCTCTCGCTCTCTCTCTCTCCCTGTAACGCACATCTGGCCCGTAACCGAGAGGTGCAGAGCAGGACCGACGGGCTCTGTGTGTCGTAACCCAGGCTCTGTGCGGCTGGGGGGGGATCTGTGATGTTTCTGAAGGGCAGATGACTCCCATTTCTCTTTATCTTTTTTCTTTTCATTAAAAACAACGCAAACTAAAACTAAATAATACTAAAAAAAGATTTCTAGTTGAAAGAGGAAAAGGTAGAGAGGGAGGCAGGCAAGAGAGGAGGGGCGCATTCTTCCGAGGGCCGGCCTGCGCGGCGCTGTAACCCGACCCAGTTGCAGGGGAGCTGGTTCTGATTAGGAGCCGTGTTTAGTTCCCACTGTGATATTAAGGCAGACATTAGCGGATAATGCAAAACATGCCCACCAGAGTGCTGCCCGGCATGACTCTCTCGCTTTCTCTCTCTCCCCCTCTCTCTCTCCAGTCAGTGTCAGTGTGTTAGTCAGTCAGTGCTTAGTGTGTCAGTCAGGGTGTCAGTGTCCTGCGCTCTTACCTTTGATCTTCTTGTACTTCTTGTACCAGCGGCCGAACTCCTGACACTTGCTGGAGGAGACGTTGGCGTAGTAGGTGCTGTTCACGATGGAGGAGATCATACTCTGTGGAGAGAGAGAGAGAGAAGGAGAGAGGGAGAGAGAGGGAGATTGTATCTCTTGTCACATCTTGACTGTGTCTGCGGATGCTTTGTCAACACTTGTGTGAACATATCGTGCCAATAAAGCTGGTTTTGAATCTGGATCTGAGAGTCTCTGCGGTGACAGAGATGTGTTTTCACAGAGAGAGCCGTCCCACTCAACACCCCCCCTCAGAAGCCAGGTGCTGAGATTCCTCCTAATTAGTCATAATGGCTCCTATTGTACCAGGTGCTGAAGACACACTGAATGTACACCATGCACACGGGCACGCACACATACACACGAGCACATACACACACTTGCACACACGTATACAGACTCCCCTCCTCTCCTCTCCCCTCTCTCTCTCTCTCTCTCTGCCAGGGCTGTGCACTCAGGTCTGGCAGTGGCAGGTAGTGTTTGTTGCCATCCTGCCAGTAAACCCATTTCCAAAATTGAATTTGAATTACAATCACCCCCCATGCAGCTCTCCCTCCACACACACCTCCTCATCCCTCCGTCTCTGTCTCTCACTGACCCTGGAAACTCATACTACTGCCATATTATCTGTTTATTTTCACAGCTCTTGCACACACACACACACACTCTCTGTCTGTGTCAGTGTGTGAGAGGCTCAGTGTGTGAGTGTCAGTGTGTGAGAGGCTCAGTGTGTGAGAGGGTCAGTGTGTGAGAGGCTCAGTGTGTGAGAGGCTCAGTGTGTGAGAGGGTCAGTGTGTACCTGAGAGAGGGGGCACTCCTTGGCCAAAGTGCTCTGGTTCATTTCCTTCAGCAGTTCCTTCAAGGCGTTGCGCACAGTGGCATGGTTCCACTGCTCGGACGGCAGGTCTTCCAGCCGGGCACAGCTGCAACACAGCGGCAGTTACCCCCTCAGCCCACACCACAGCGCCAGTTACCCCCCTCAGCCTCACCCCAGAGTCCTGTGACCACCGCCCTCCCCGGACCCTCGAGCCCCTCACCTCTGCAGCTGGATGCGGAGAGTGACCATGTGATAGACGTCCAGCAGCATGTCGGCCACTGTGGCCTCGGGGGCGTCGGTCAGGAAGTGGATGGGCAGGGGGTTCCAGCGGCCCACCTTGATGATGCCTGAGAGAGGGAGAGAGAGCGTCAGTGGGAGGGGTACGCACTCTCACTCTCCAGGTACGATCAGCGGGGATGCGGTCGCTGCAGGAAGTCCACAGTAACACACGCCGGCCTCTCGTTTCTCTCCCATGTTCTCTCCCAGTCGGCCAACCAGCACAGGTCTCCCCGTGTGCGCACTCTCACTCTCACAATCAGACACCGGGGAGCTAATAAGCGCGCTGTAAACCAGGCTGGTGAACTGGTGTGTACTGGTGGGCTAGTGTCAAAGAGATTCAAGGCATTCAGGACTCCAGCTGTGTTAATACACACACACACACACAATCTGACACACTGATACAGATACACACACACAGATTATGACACACATGCTGACACACACACACTAACTGATACACTAGCACAGTGACAGAGCCACTGACACACACCCTAAACACACACACACACACTGACACCCTTCCCTGCTCAGAGGCTTCTGCCACGGCCCATATAAATAAGGGCGGCGCTGACCCGGTTTTTACCGCGGGAGAGACGTCAAAGACTGCGCGCTGCCTGGCACTGACATGGCTGGGTCAAGGCTCAGGGTCACAGCACGCCCTATTAATTGATGTCATTAAGTGCCTTAATAATTGCGCGATACCACACTGATTGACTGCCATAAAACGCGTCCCTGAGACACAAGGAGATGGGGAGAGATAGGGACAGAGATAGAGGACAGAGAGACAGAGATAGCGAGATAGTGAGAGGGCGCGAGAGAGAGAGAGAGAGAGAGAGAGAGAGAGAATGGGAGGGAGTGGAGTGAGAGTGAGAGAGGCAGACACACAGTGAGAGCGGGAGAGAGAGAGAGGGAGATAGTGAGCGTGTATCAGCCCACACGTGGTCTTCCAGTCCCTCTTTCTGCCAGATTTAGGCTCCTGTTCACCCGTCCCAGTGAACTGCAGATAACTCCAGTGGATTACACTCAGCCTTGAATACACCCAAGGGCGGCCCGTGTCTCTGTGAGTGGCAGGGTAACTCTCACACACACGACAAACACAACAAGAACAGCAGCCAGCTCTCTCGGAGCAGAACTCTCAGAGTGCGCATGTGTGTGTGCATGCGTGCGTGTGCGTGTGCGTGTGTGTCAGAATGGTATTCGTGGGGCCTGGTGTCTGAGAATCTCCCTGGCAGCGGCCATGCTCTCAGAGACGGAGGCTGGAGCTGCAAAACTAAACAAGACTAATCGCATTACGAGCCGCTAAATGAATCGCAGGCTGCCCGCGGGTTCTGTTTCTCGGGGAAAAAAAAAAGAACTCGGGGAGGCATTCGATCCCTGGCCGACGAGACCCACAGGGAGACCAACCGTTCACGGGCCTGGCTGGCTGGCAGTGTGGACGGCACGCTGCATTCAATCCTGCCCACACCACTCAACCCCCACTGGCCGGAGATTGCCGTGAGTTTGCCAGGGAGCCAGCTGGCCCTGCGTGAGGCAGTGCGATTGCTTGGCTGGTGCGTAACCCGCTGTGAAATGCCACCCACGGCACAGCATGGCCGGCCTGCTGCCAGTGCTGAACACCCTTCCCAGAGTCCCCAGGCTGTCATTGCCCTCAGTGGCACAGCAGGGCATCGCCACATAACCGGGCACCCTGCAGCACCCGGCATCTCTCTCTCGGTGCAACCGAGACGCAACACCCGAGGGATACTAGACTACGCACTGCACCTATACTACACTTCACTGCACTACACTACACTGCACTGCACTGCTCCTCTCCTCTTCACCCCTCCGCCACCACCTGCCCTCCCACTCCCACAGGGGCAGAGCAGTGAAGACACAACACCCTCAGCAGAAAGGAAAAGACCCGTGCATGTCTGTGTGTCTGTGTGTGTGTCTCTGTGTTTGTGTATGGGGCGGGATCATTTCCTCACTCTCAGCCCGGGGGGGCAGTGAGGAGGAGCCCAGAGAGCTGTTGCGCAACCCTGACAGAGCGGTCCCCTGGGCCGGAGACGGGGCGGGCCCGGCTGCAGCAGGAACTCAGTCCGCCTGCTCACCGCTGGAAAACACGCTGCGTCAACAAACAGCACGGGCAGCCGTCACCACACCAGGAATAAACAACGCGCATCAATAAGTAAAGACGCACACGCATGCAGAGATACACAGAGACAGAAGAGCACACTGGCAGAAGAGCTGGAAAACATGCAACTTGGGTGGGGAAGGGTTTCATTTGGCATCAGAGTTGTTCTTGTCGACGTTCTCCAAAGGGTAAGGTGTCCCTGGTGGTGCCCTGTTCCCCTTCCTCATCCTCTTCCTCGAGCAGCTGCTCTGGCACCTCCAGGCCTCTCTCTCACTTTATCTCTCTCTCTCTTCATTCTAATTCAGACAGGGTCCGACTGTGTGTTTGGGGTCATGAACGTGAACGTCCAGCGCCGTGCTTTCCAGTGCGCTGCTGTCCACTGCTGTGCTGTCCTGTGTTCTACTGTCCAGTTCTCCTGGCCGTGGTTCTGTCCAAAGCGGGATTATGACTCAGCAGAGGTTTGTTTCTCAGAGACACGTCCTTACCACTTCCTTCGAGATGGACGTGACCCCAGAGTGCAGCTGAGGGCTGGTCAGCTACTGGTCCAACCCTGGTCCATCCAATGCGCCCCGCTCTCCCGGCGCTCTCTCTCTCTCACCGTCTCGGGCACGGCCAGTTCCATGGCTGCCAGGGTTTCTCGCGGCCATTGATGGTGGGGCACAACCCGAACACACTACAGGGTCATCCACCAAACTGTCCCCTGTGCTTGTGTCAGCCAAGGAGGCTCCAAAAGGGACACCATCATTGGGAGCCAGTGTAAACACACTCGAGCAGAAACACACACACACACAGACATATATAAATAAATAAAAAATAAATAAATAAATTATATATATATATATATATATATATAATAAAGTATAAATGTAAATACAAATTTGGGACAAAGGACAAAGGACCCTCTTGCCTTGATCACAAACATATGGCAACAACAATGAACAGTTGAGAAAATGATTACCAGCGTTAATTGTCTGAAGACTAAATATATGTATATCTGTACATATGCTTCTATAAAAGCCTTCAGACCCTTATAATTGAAATAAACAATATCTCCCAGTTAATTACTGACTGGGCTAATTAAAGAAAGGCTGAGCCGTCGCGGGGAGAGGTTAAAAATACAGACGGGCTGGAGCAATGCAGGACACAATTCAAACGGGGAAAAAATAGTAGGGACTCTGTATAATTTTGGTTGTAAACCACAGAGGAAAAATGTATAATTTAAGCCAGAAATTATTCATTTAACATAAATGCTTATTTTAAAAACAAAAAGTATTCATTTCATAAGAATGAAGGGGGTTGTGGGTGTAGCACAGTCATTTTTATGTGTGTGTTTACAGGACAAACAAAGAATGCAGGCTGGGCTGGCTTTTCAGTTTGTCTTTCTTGCCTTGTTTTGTTTGTGTGTAGTGTGTGTGTGAGAGAGAGAGAGTGTGTTATTTTTGTTTTGTATTTTTCTTTTTGTCGGTGAACTTTTAACTGTGACTTTTTCTCCATTTGTTTTTTCGATCTGTGCTCTCTGTAGTTTGTCCCTCTCTCTCGCCCCTCCCCTCTCTCTCTCTCTGTTCTTTTCTTCTTGGCCTCCTCGTCAAAACGCCACCTCGTTTATTTTTTGTTTGTCTCCTTGTTTTTCTTAACGATGTTGACAGATCCTCAGAGTTCCTCACTCAGCACTTTTCCTCTTTGTCTCTCCCGGCAGCCGTCGCCTGGGCCGGGCCCCTGGGCCGGCTGTCCCATCCTGCGCGGCAGCGTTGAGAATGATCCACGTCTCTGAATCGACAGGCTGAGCGTCCCCGCTGTCCCGTTGCCTCTGCCTGTCGCACACCGCCCACCGGCACTAGTGTTTATTTCCCTCTGTTCCCGGGCCTGACTGCCCACAGTGGGTGAGCCGCTCCAGTCACCGATTGCCTCCGCAGGTCAGGGGCAGAGGAAAACTGAGGACCCCTGGTCTCATGACTGGCCCGTCTGCAATGTGTTGTTATAACAGCCCACGGCAAGAAGAACTCCACGATGACGGTTGGAGACATTAAAAGATAATTGCAAATCTTTATATACATATATACCATATACAGCTCTGGAAAAAGTTAAGAGACCACTCCAAGTTCAGAAATCAATGTTAAGTGGTCTCTTAATTGTTTCCTGAGCTGTATATCTGCGTGTATGCGTGAATGTATACTGTATGCCAGTGTGAACTACGTTATTTAAGTTTGTTCTTCTATTTTATTCTTCCCTTTCTTCTATACGCTATTAAAACCCGGTGCAGAATGTGGACACCACCGTTCCGGAACCCCCACGCATTCTGCCGAGAGAGACGCACTGGCAGGGCGAGTGAGACAGGTCTGAACTTCCTGTCTCTCTCTCTCTCTCTCCCTCCCTCCCACATGTAAAGACACAAACTGACACTCTTACTCACAAACACACACACTCACACTTTCCTTTATCCTGGTACAGTCTCTCTCTCTCTCTCTCTCCCTCCCACATGTAAAGACACAAACCCTGACACTCACACTCTCACTATCTCTCACACACACACAATCTCTCTCTCTCCTTCTCTCTCTCTCTCTCTCTCTCTTACACACACACACACACACACACTCACACACTCACACACTCACACTTTCCTTTATCCTGTACAGTCAGGGGAAAACAATTTCAACTTAGGAGAAAGGCTTTTCATCTCTCTCTCTCTCTCTTTCTCTCTCTCTCCCTCCCTCCACCCATCCCTCTCTCCCCATCCCTCCCTCTCTCTCACCCTGGGCCTGGGCGGCGGAGCTGTGCGAGTACCCCAGGGCCAGCAGAGCAGTCTCCACCAGGTGTGTGAACAGCACGTCCTTGCGCACCAACACAAACTCGCCGTGCTCCTCGCGGCCGTCCGCCTCCCCCCCGCCGTCCGCCTGCTCCACCACGCAGAACACTGGGATCATCAGGCCTGGGGGAGAGAGAGGGAGTTTAAATGTTATGATTTTTTACAGACAGTCGCTGTTTATTTTAACTTCATTAGCTTTGATCTGATCTTTACTGTTATTTTGTTGTTATTTGAGATAGAGCACCTTTGACTTGAACGAGAAAAGAGAGGGAGAGAGAGAAGATGGCTGGAAGGGAAAGAGGGAGAGAGAGAGACAGAGAGGTGTGCACAGTCTCTGACACTGATCCACACACCTCGCGGCCTCATGAGAATAAGATCTGGAGAGAAAGAGAGAGAGATGGGGGGTGGTGACAGAGAGCAACAGACCGCACTGTATTGTGATGTTGACCCCACGGGCACTCTGAGTCACACACCCCAGTGACCGTGCGAATCATAGCACAGCAGTGTGTTGTTTAATGGCACAGCACACTGATAATCCAGCCATCTCTGCCCACACTGTTTTAAACTCTCCCTGAGGCTCGAGTACAGCACAGAGAGAGAGAGAGAGAGAGAGAAAGAGAGAGAGAGAGAGGGGGGGGGTGGAAGTCACTGAGCAGTGACACTGACAGTGACTTTCTCTAATGCACTACAGGTCACGGCTGCTGTAGCACTGCCTCACTGCAGGGTAGAAATCTCACACTCTGCCCCGCCTTCACACCCTGCAGGTAAAGAGCAGCCGCCGCCCCACGGGGCTCTTTTTACAAACAGCTCTGAGCGCAGCAGTTAAAGACACAGCAAGTGTACTGTGCAGACACACACACAGACACACACACATTCCCGTCACGTAACGTCAACGCGCAAGGCTGGTGGCCGGCAGTTACACAGCGCACAGCACTTCCTGCAGGCACACAGGGAGCTCTGGTTACTGTCCTGACTGGAGCGCACACTTTCGCTCTCTCTCTCTCTCTCTCCCTCTGTCTCTCTCAGAGACATCTACAGCACTGTAAGGTCTTTTGCAGATCATGACATAAGACATCCTCTTGTTCGATTCCAGGGTCTGTGTGAAACTGTGCTGGCTGGGAGCTACTGGGCTGGAACACAAGCTAGGAGTGACACTGAGGCGCTCAGCTGAGGGTCCCGGCACAGTCCAGTTGAGCACAGCCCAGCACAGCCCAGTCCAGTCCAATGCAGCACAGTCCAGTCCAGCCCATATCTGCACAGCCCAGCCCAGTCCAGTCCAATGCAATGCAGTCCAGCTCACACAGAGCCAGGGGGGGTATGTGCAATCGGGGGCCCAGGCCTCCAGTCCACAGGGTATCCTGGTTTTCATTCCACCCTGAGCTCTAAATTGCCTAATTGATGTGGTTATTTGCTCAATTGCCCCAGATTAACCCCTCTCCGCCCCAGGTCTTCAGCTGCTGCTGATTCACAGACCCTGTGAAAACCTGCTGGACTGCTGGAGAATCCCCCCCCCTCCCACACACACACACACAAACACTCACACACTTACATACACACAGCCACAAACACACAATCAGCACTGCCCAAGAGAGAGAGAGAGAGAGAGAGAGAGGGAGGGAGAAGACAGACATGGCTGCTTAGCGAGCTTGTACAGAAGCAGAGTTAATTAAATTGATTAAAGCGGCTCCAGTGCAGATTACTGCGATCAGCTCTTCAGAAGATTTCTCAGAAGCTACGTTATTATGTTTGCCAGACAAAAAACAACAACAGCAAACACAAATAACTGATCCAAACCAAGCACACAAGCCAGTCTGGGCAGAGGCCGTGTCATTCAGCCCAGCAATGAACTGGGCTCCTCAGCCCCCAACACGCCACTCCTCCGACACTGGCCACTCCCCCTGTGCCGCCCACTGCCCGGCCTCGCCCACAGTGACGCCACAAAGATGGCAGTACATGGAAGCGCACTATGGTACTACAGCGCAGTGTGGTACAGTGCAGTGGAGTGCAGTCTGGTGCAGTTATGTGATAGAGAACATTGCAGTGCAGCGCAGGACAGTACAGTATGTGTAGTAGAGTGCAGTACAGTGCAGTGCAGTATGTGTGGAAAAATGCAGTACGGTGCAGTGTGTGTGGTAGAGTGCAGCACAGTGCAGTATAGGTGTTGTACAGTGCAGTATGTGTGGTAGAGTGCAATACATGCGGTAGAGTGCAGTATAGGTGTGGTAGAGTGCAGTATGTGTGGTAGAGTGCAGTATGTGTGGTAGAGTGCAGTATAGGTGTGGTAGAGTGCAGTATGTGTGGTAGAGTGCAGTATAGGTGTGGTAGAGTGCAGTATGTGTGGTAGAGTGCAGTATGTGTGGTAGAGTGCAGTATAGGTGTGGTAGAGTGCAGTATGTGTGGTAGAGTGCAGTATAGGTGTGGTAGAGTGCAGTATAGGTGTGGTAGAGTGCAGTATGTGTGGTAGAGTGCAGTATAGGTGTGGTAGAGTGCAGTATGTGTGGTAGAGTGCAGTATAGGTGTGGTAGAGTGCAGTATGTGTGGTTAGGCCAGTCCAATCCCCTGCACAGAGAGCAGCGCTGGAGCCTCGACTACCTACTAATTTTAGTCCTAAAAAAAAACAAGGAAGGAATAAAAGAGCAGAATAATCCCACCCTCGACACTAATAATAAAAACAGAGTGAAATGAGAGGGAGCCCCCCTAGCCCCCCTGTTTTAATCAGTCAATTCCTATATTTCTATTTCCTCCCCATTAATCATGCCTCCAGCCCAGCGCGGCGTTATGGAGTGAATTACAGAGTGCCGGTCTGTGCCAATTCAAGTAAGTGAATTTCCCCCAACAGGGAAATATAACTGTCAACACCGAGCAGCTCTCAGCGGCTCTCTCTCTCTCTCTCTCTCTCTCTCTCTCTCTCTCTCTCTCTCTCTCTCTTTTCTCACCACCCTCTGTTCTCTCTCTCGCTCTGCCTCTCCCCCACATCTCTCTTTCTCTCCCTCCCTCCTCTCTCTGTCTTAAAAAAATCTCCCTCCCAAACTCACTGCTTCATTCTCTCTCTCTTTCTCTCACCATCATCCTCTGCCCTCAACCTCTCTCTCCAGTCTCTCCATTCATGTCCAAGTTCTCTCCTTTCCTCTCCAGCCATCCTTCCCTCACCCCATCCTTCCATTTCGCTCGAGTCCGAGCTCTCGGCCGGCCAGGTGACCGTGCCCCGGTGAGGCGGCCCCCGCAGCAGTACGGCACGGCGCTCCCCAGCCCCGCGCAGAGCTGCCCCGGCCCTGACAGCAGCGAGGGGAGGATGATGGATGGGGGGGAGGCCGCTCACTGACTTTGCCGCACATTATGTGTGAGGTTATTGCCGTTATGCAATCAAGTCACAATTACTCTGCTAATTAAAAACAGTTTTGAGCTTAATTGTGACCATCAAATCCAACATGAGAATGTGGCGACATGTGAATAACTCCCCCGTCTCTAACACCCCCCGACTCCTCTATCTGCCCCTCTCTAGCAGTGCTGTCAGTGTGCAGCGCAGGTCCTGACACGTCACGCGCCTCCCTCCCGCAGGTTCCTGCAGTTCAGCTCGGTGATGCAGCACCTGTCGACGGTCCGGGCCCGTCTGTGACCTCACTGACAGCGCAGCAGCTGCAGGCGCTGAACCTGCTCTGTGCCGAACTCCGCTGTCCACACTGTACCCCACCCTGCTGTCCATACCGTGCCAGAGTGTACTGTGCGGCCCCTCAGTGCACGGCGCTGTGCTGTGTGGTTCTGTGTTCTGCTGTGTGTGTGTGTGGTTGGCTCCCCGCTGTTGCAGGGGGCTACTCTGTGGTCCGCCAGAGAGAAACAATGCCGTACAGTAGAGTTCAGTGCTGTATGATGCAGTGCAGTACTACAGTACAGCTTCGCTAAAAATGCATTAAACCCCCCACACACAGAGACGCACACAGAGACACACACAGTGCAGTAAAATCCCAGCAACGTGTCCCTCGCAATCAATCATTCGACAAAATCTGTACATAACTAAAGGGATCTGGTTGTAATTACACTGCACTGTGCTGTATCTCATCGCACTGCACTGTCATGCACTGCTCATTGCCGCGCTGCACTGTGAGGGTGTGTGTGTATGATTGTGTGTGTGAGTGAGTGTCCCCCCCCCACTCTCTCGCGGCCCGGCGGGTGTCACCTCCGAGGGGCCTCAGGGGGGCTCCGTTGAGGCGGATGCGCGGTCCCGGGGGGTTCCCGTTCTGCTCCAGGCGGCTCATCTTCCCCGGCGGGGGGGCGGTGAGGTCGGGGCTGCTACCCCTGCGCTCTGGACTGTCCCGCAGACGGGGGCTCTCACTGCGGCGCTCCATCCCCCGCCAGCCAGCAGGGGGGGCTCCCACCAGAGGGTACGGGCCTGCGGAGAGAGAGGGGGACAGGTGAGGGACGGGCGAGGGTGTGAATTAACTCAGGTACTGGGAGATACAGACACAGATGCACAGGAACAATCAGGACAATGGGTGTCCCCTGTGCCCAGTCTCCCGGCCCCAGACACCCGGTGCAGTCCAGCCCAGTCCAGCCCAATCCAGTCTTGTACTATTGTAATCTCCCTCGCCCACACTCACTTAAAATACATTTTTCATTTTGAAACAGCCACTATAAAAACAAATCCCGTCTTCAGAAAGCCACCAAAAATCTCTCTCTCTCTGTCTCTCTCCCTCTCCCTCTCTGTCCCCCTCTTTTTCAATTTTAAAACAAGTCAGTGAATTAAAACCAGTTCAGCCCTGAATGTGATAAGGGCTGTCTGTGCCGGTGAGGAGATAAATCTCATCCTGGGATCGGGGACCTCCGCAGGGAGACACTGTGGCTCAGGGCCAAAGCCGACACTGCGCGGCTCCGAACACATCGCTGGTGCGACACTCACAATACATCTGACAGCGAGAGCCAGCAGTAGCAGCAGCAGTAGCAAGAGCGGTGGCAGTAGCAAAAACCCTAAATGGAATTAAGCGTTTATCCAGAGAATTACTTCAGACAATAACTAAGAGACAAAACTCGGGCAAAATCTTGAAAACAGGAGTCAGTTCTTTACACAGAGAAGTGTGTGTGTGTGTGTGTGTGAGTGTGTGTGTGCATCTGCGTGTGTGCGTGTGTGTGTGCGTGTGTGCGTGTGTGTGTGTTTGTAGGGGGCGGTGACTTTTGTTTGTTTTGTTTTTAACTGATTAAATACTAGGCTCATTTATTTTGCACCTTGGCTTTGGTCTATTTCCCTTTTTCTCGCCTTTGCTACTAAGACCCGAGTGCGAGGGCGCCGGTCTCCCTGTCCCGTCCCGGAGCGGCACACTGCAGCTGATTCAGCAAAGTCCAACAGTACCGACGTGTCCCCGTCCATCCCTAGCGATGTGAGGCAACACACAGCCCAGTGCTTTATTTATGTATTTATTTATTTATGTAAGTATTGGTCTGCAGATCCTTTTAATTGAACCAAACCCCGTTCTATTTTGGAAGAGCAGTGTAGCGTGCATATGCAACTAATACTTATAAATCTTAACAACTTTGACTAGACGCAGTACTTTTATTTTTTCTAAACAGACAAAGGCAGAGAAGGAATCTGTTCTTAATAAACAGTTTTGCACGCATTTGGAAATGGCAGGCAGTGAATTAGTGGGCTGTGTTTCCTCCCCCTGTGCAATAATAAAGCCATTAATAGCTATAAATGAGTGCCAGCCGCGCCTGAGGAGTCACATTCACACAGGACTGTCGCCTCACGTTCGACTGTGCCGTACTGTGCTCTAGTGTACTGTCCCGTACTCTACTGTACTGGCCTCTACTGCAGTGTACTGTACTCTCTCTCTACTCTACTGCAGTGTACTGTACTGGTGTCTACTCTACTGCAGTGTACTGTACTGGTCTCTACTCTACTGTAGTGAACTGTACTCTCTCTCTACTCTACTGCAGTGAACTGTACTCTCTCTCTACTCTACTGTAGTGAACTGTACTCTCTCTCTACTCTACTGCAGTGTACTGTACTGGTCTCTACTCTACTGCAGTGTACTGTACTCTCTCTCTACTCTATGGCAGTGTACTGTACTCTCTCTCTACTCTACTGTAGTGAACTGTACTCTCTCTCTACTCTACTGTAGTGAACTGTACTCTCTCTCTACTCTACTGCAGTGTACTGTACTGGTCTCTACTCTACTGCAGTGTACTGTACTCTCTCTCTACTCTACTGCAGTGTACTGTACTGGTGTCTACTCTACTGCAGTGTACTGTACTCTCTCTCTACTCTACTGCAGTGTACTGTACTCTCTCTCTACTCTACTGCAGTGTACTGTACTGGTCTCTACTCTACTGCAGTGTACTGTACTCTCTCTCTACTCTACTGCAGTGTACTGTACTGGTCTCTACTCTACTGCAGTGTACTGTACTGGTCTCTACTCTACGGCAGTGTACTGTACTCTCTCTCTACTCTATGGCAGTGTACTGTACTGGTCTCTACTCTACGGCAGTGTACTGTACTCTCTCTCTACTCTACTGCAGTGTACTGTACTCTCTCTCTACTCTACTGCAGTGTACTGTACTGGTCTCTACTCTACTGCAGTGTACTGTACTGGTCTCTACTCTACGGCAGTGTACTGTACTCTCTCTCTACTCTATGGCAGTGTACTGTACTGGTCTCTACTCTACGGCAGTGTACTGTACTGGTCTCTACTCTACGGCAGTGTACTGTACTCTCTCTCTACTCTATGGCAGTGTACTGTACTGGTCTCTACTCTACGGCAGTGTACTGTACTCTCTCTCTACTCTACGGCAGTGTACTGTACTCTCTCTCTACTCTACAGAAATGCTCTACCCACCAGTTGCACAATGACTCTCTCACTGACAAACACACTCTCTCTCTCTCTCTCACTGACACACACAAACTGACAAACACTCTCTCATCCACATTCACAAGCCATCTCCTGTGCCACCCCCTATCTGTGTCTCTGTATCAGGTCTCTGTTATATTAACACTGAATAATTGAGAAAAACAGGTCCAGTGAGACCCCCCACCCCGTGTGTAGAGTCAGAGGAGCTGCCCTTCAGATGCACTCCCAGTAACACCAGCGAGACCAGCAGGACACAATTCTGGCACTCTGCTTAGAAATATAATAATAATAATAATAATAATAATAATAATAATAATAATAATAATATTAATAATAATAACAATAATAATAATAATAATAATAATAATGATACTGCATTTGGTACCACTTCAGAAGCTGTCTCTTTTGACGACTGTAATTGCCTGAGGAAGGTGTCTGTTAAGACATCAATAGTAATGATTTTACTGTAGATGCCGATTGTATGGATGTATATGTATATATGTGTATATAATGTATTCCCAGGGTAAAGAAACGAGGTTATGAACTGAAGCATGTACTCCGTGTCAGGGCAGAGCCTCGCCCTGTTCACCTGCGCTTCAGTTCCCACTCAGTGACAGGCCGACTCTCTCTCCCCTCCCTCTCCACACCGGCGGCGAGAGCGAGTCAAGTTCTCCAGATTAGTCCATATCAATAATGGATATGTGTTTCTTCTGTGACACTCGAGGCCATTAAACATTTACACCGGAGTATAGAGCCACGCGCCGCCACACACCACACGCCAAACGCCACGCGACTCTCACCCGAGAGCTGCTCACCCGGAGCCGTTCGTTCATGTCTGTCTTTCACTGCTTATTGATGTTTAATTGTCATTTGGGTCGGAGAAAATGGAAACTAGGGAATGTTTTTTCTTTGTGTTTTAGTTATTCATTGATTTAGCTGATACCTATAACACCGTGGAGCAAAACACTGTAGTCCGGGAAATTACTTAAGTATATTATTATTGTACTAGTTAGAGCTCATCTGGATACTGTGGACAGTTCTGGGCTCCACACTTCAAGAAAGATATCGCTGCTCTAGAGGCAGTTCAGAGGAGAGCAACCAGACTTATTCCAGGTCTGAAGGGAATGTCCTACTGAGAGACTGAGGAACTGAACCTTTTCACCCTGGAACAGAGGAGACTACGTGGGGACTTGATCCAAGTCTTCAAAATCATGAAAGGCGTCGACCACATCAAACCAGAGGAGCTTTTCCAGATCAGCAGGGACACACGCACCCGGGACACAAATGGAAATTGGGCTTCAAGGCATTCAAGACAGAAAACAGGAGACACTTCTTCACACAGAGAGGCGTCACAATCTGAACAAACTCCCCAGCGATGTGGCTGAAGAGACAATTTGGGAACATTCAAAAACAGACGGGATAGGATCCTTGATCACTTAGTTATTAATGGACACCAAACGAGCACGATGGGGCGAATGGGATCCTCTAATTTGATTATGTTCTTATGTTCTTCTTATTATTAGAAGTAGCAGAAGTAGTATCAAACAGCAGTTGTAGTAATAACAGTGACAGCAGTAGTAATAACAGCATCAACAGCACTAGTAATAGCAGTAGTAGTAGCAGAAAGAGTGTGTGTGTGTGTGTGTGTGTGTGTGTGTGTGTGTGTGTGTGTTCAGTCGGTCACGGTGGCTCAGTGACCCCCAGCCATGCCATCAGTGAGCAGCCAGACACACACACACACACACACACACACCGGCCAGGGGCATCACTGTGGCTGAGTCTCTGCACAGACTGATAACCCCTCATTACGGTCAGCAAGGTCTGTCCATCCACCCCCCCAGCCCTGAGACACCAGTGTAGGCTTCCGCCTCTCTCACTCTCTCTCTCTTTCATTATCCCTCTCTACTCCTTCACTTTCGCTCTCCCTCACAGCATGCATCTCTCTCACTCTCTCATTCTCCTCTCTCTCACTCATTCTATCCCGCTCAACTCTGCCTCTCTCTCCCCTCTCTTCTTCTCGATCCCTTTCTCTTCTCCTTGGCTCTCCCCTCACTGTCTGTCTGTCTCTCTCTCTCTCCTGTCCACTCCCTCACAGTCAGTATTATAATCACAGTGATAAGACCAGAGCAAGAGCACGTCCGAGTGCTGCTCCGGCCCTCACCGAAAAATGGCTGAAATCTCTGACTTTTAGCAGCAAAGAACTGAAATAATAAACTTTTCCGCAAACAGAAACAAACAAACTCTAAAATAATACATATATATGGACTGTTGGTCTATTTATCTATTTACTTACAGTGAGGGAAAAAAGTATTTGATCCCCTGCTGATTTTGTACGTTTGCCCACTGACAAAGAAATGATCAGTCTATCATTTTAATAGTAGGTGTATTTTAACAGTGAGAGACAGAATAACAACAACAAAATCCAGAAAAACGCATTTCAGAAAAGTTATAAATTGATTTGCATGTTAATGAGGGAAATAAGTATTTGACCCCTTCGACTTAGTACTTGGTGGCAAAACCCTTGTTGGCAATCACAGAGGTCAGACGTTTCTTGTAGTTGGCCACCAGGTTTGCACACATCTCAGGAGGGATTTTGTCCCACTCCTCTTTGCCGATCCTCTCCAAGTCATTAAGGTTTCGAGGCTGACGTTTGGCAACTGGAACCTTCAGCTCCCTCCACAGATTTTCTATGGGATTAAGGTCTGGAGACTGGCTAGGCCACTCCAGGACCTTAATGTGCTTCTTCTTGAGCCACTCCTTTGTTGCCTTGGCTGTGTGTTTTGGGTCATTGTCATGCTGGAATACCCATCCACGACCCATTTTCAATGCCCTGGCTGAGGGAAGGAGGTTCTCACCCAAGATTTGACGCTACATGGCCCCGTCCATCGTCCCTTTGATGCGGTGCAGTTGTCCTGTCCCCTTAGCAGAAAAACACCCCCAGAGCATAATGTTTCCACCTCCATGTTTGACGGTGGGGATGGTGTTCTTGGGGTCATTCCTCCTCCTCCAAACACGGCGAGTTGAGTTGATGCCAAAGAGCTCGATTTTGGTCTCATCTGACCACAACACTTTCACCCAGTTCTCCTCTGAATCATTCAGATGTTCATTGGCAAACTTCAGACGGGCCTGTACATGTGCTTTCTTGAGCAGGGGGACCTTGCGGGCGCTGCAGGATTTCAGTCCTTCACGGCGTAGTGTGTTACCAATTGTTTTCTTGGTGACTGTGGTCCCAGCTGCCTTGAGATCATTAACAAGATCCTCCCGCGTAGTTCTGGGCTGATTCCTCACCGTTCTCATGATCATTGAAACTACACGAGGTGAGATCTTGCATGGAGCCCCAGACTGAGGGAGACTGACAGTTATTTTGTGTTTCTTCCATTTGCGAATAATCGCACCAACTGTTGTCACCTTCTCACCAAGCTGCTTGGCGATGGTCTTGTAGGCCATTCCAGCCTTGTGTAGGTCTACAATCTTGTCCCTGACATCCTTGGACAGCTCTTTGGTCTTGGCCATGGTGGAGAGTTTGGAATCTGATTGATTGATTGCTTCTGTGGACAGGTGTCTTTTATACAGGTAACGAGCTGAGATTAGGAGCACTCCCTTTAAGAGAGTCTCAGCTCGTTACCTGTATAAAAGACACCTGGGAGCCAGAAATCTTGCTGATTGATAGGGGATCAAATACTTATTTCCCTCATTAACATGCAAATCAATTTATAACTTTTTTGAAATGCTTGAAATTGTTATTCTGTCTCTCACTGTTAAAATACACCTACCATTAAAATTATAGACCGATCATTTCTTTGTCAGTGGGCAAACGTACAAAATCAGCAGGGGATCAAATACTTTTTTCCCTCACTGTACTTACGTACGTACTTATTAATTTATTCATTCATTCATTCATTCATTTATTATGTGGGATTTTTCCCTTCGTGTTACCAGCATGCACTGCTCTGCACAAACATCGAGCCAGCTGTGGTCTCTACACACAGGAAGCTCAGGGTAGTAAATGGTCTGTAGCTGATCTGTGTGTAGTGGGAGGGATTGCCTGCCCAGCGAGAGAGAGAGGGAGGGAGGCAGAGAGAGAGGGAGGGAGGGAAGGAGTGGGAGGGCGATGAGATGGAGAGTGAGGGATAGAAGTACAGAGACAGAGAGAGAGAGAGAGAGAGAGAGAGAGAGAGAGAGAGAGAGGTGAGAAAAGGTGAGCGAGAGGTAAAGAAAGAGAATAGGGGGCGGAGGTGGAGAAAAGGCTGGGCAGAGGGAGACTCTTGACTGTGTCTGCGAATGCTTTGGCAACCCTTGTGTAAACTTGTCATGCCAATAAAGCTGGTTTTGAATCTGAATTTGAACATTCCAGACCCTCGCGCTCAGGGGGTCTCAGCAGCACACATCGCCCCCCTGGGCCCTGAGCAACGGCCCTACTGCACTCCCTGTGAGAGTGAGAGTGAGAGGGTGAGTGTCAGTGTGTGCGTGTGTGTGTGTGTGTGTGCATGTACGTGTGTCGGGGGGGTGGGGAGGGAGGAGCCGCGCTGCTTGCGAACATGTTGAGCTCTCTCTCGTAAACTTCAAATCCTCTAATAAAAGATAAGTGTCTCACAGCAGGTCTGTGAAACTCAGCACTGCACCCCTAATCGCCTGCCGGCCCTCCTTCATCAGCACTGAATACCCCCCACACACTCACACTCTCACACACACACACTGATACACACACTGATATACACACACACACCGCAGTGCTGCGAGACTCTCAATGCCAGAGTGCAACGACACCCTATGACGCTCAGCACTGGCTCACACCGACACAAAGCAGCTCAGCACACTGACACAGAGCCACATAACACTGTCCTGTCCACACTGGCCACACACACACACCACTGTCCTCTCCACACGGGACACACACACACTACACAGTCCTCTCCACACAGGACACACACAAAACACTGTCCTCTCCACAGTTGGGTTGTGCGTCACTTTTCAAACCACAGACTCATCTCGGTATATTTATTTTCTGCGCCTCTCAGGGTCGTTTCCCAGTAGCTCATATTGGACAGACAGAGACAAAGAACACCTGGACCTGTACTTCGGTTCTGTTTACTACAGAGTTTGTGCAGTTCAAAACTGAATTTCAAAAACCCAAGTGTTAATGTAGTATTTGCTAGAATGAGCCTGGCATACGTTTGCGAGGAAACAGTCCTGCAGACCACGGCCAGTGATTAATGGGCCGGTGCGTCGTGTCGTGACACCAAAATATATTGCTGCACATTAACATCCAGTTCTGTGGTGCCGCACCGCGCCGCGCTGCCAGCCCTGTGTCACAGAGCATCTGGGCCTGGGTGTCAGACTGCACACCGAGAGAGGAGAGGAGAGGGGAGGAGAGGAGAAGGAGAGAAGAGGGAGAGAGGAGGTGAGAGGAGAGGACAGGAAGAGAGAGAGCCAGCGTCGTCTCAGACTGAGCTCCACTGTGGATCTCTCCACACCGACACCGGCCACAGCGACTCAGAGTACAACACGGCTCCCATCGTGAACAGCACGGGCTATGGAGCGTGTCCACCACATGTCCGTCACTAAAACCACAGGTCAACAGCACGGGGGAGCTCACACTGACACACTCACACTCAGACTCACACACTCTTGGCTCTTGGTGACACGCAGGCAGACAGTGTTTCAGCGACCGGGCCCCGGGTCCCCACTCCGCCTCTGAGCTCATCGCCCAATCAGACTCCTTCACCAGCCTAACCACAGCCTGTGCTGAATTGCTGGTGATTTAGAGAGAGAACTTTAAACCATGCTGGACTGGACTGGACTTTCTGGCCCAGAGATGTCAGAGTTCTCCGATAAAGACAGGATATTTAGAGAGATTATTATTTTACCGAAATCAAGGCCGAACCCTGTGTTGCGTTGAGGTTGTTTGTGTGTGTTTTTGTTTCGGAATGGAAGAGTCTCAGAAATGTTGATTTAAAAATACACTAAACACTAATAATAACGTGTGCTATAGATTAGGCACGAAAGGAAAAAAATCACTTGTTTTAAAGGCACGTTTAAAGGCATGTTTTTTTTTATTCTCTTTTCAAAGTAAAACAATTTCACTCATAAAAGCATCTTTTCCGCACTCTAATAAAATGACCCGACTGCTCGGCTAATCTGCTGTTTAATTGCCCCACCACACCCTGTTTATCTGCACACAGATAGCTCTGCTGAGACAGACAGCGGCCACGGAGGAGGGCGAAAGGAAACTAAACTAGAGGGACGGGGGGATGGGGGGCAGACAGTGTGGACACGAGGATCTCCCTGGCTTTCTGTGTCCTGTTTACAGGAGGGACAAAGCCGGAGAGAGAAAGAGAAAGAGGAAAAGAAAGTGAGACAGACAGAGAGATTAAGGGAGAGAGAGGGAGAGCTCCTCTCTGCTCTGCTTCCCTGTATAACTAGAGAGAAAGAGAGAGTAGGAGAAAGAAGATAAAATAAAAGAGATATGAGTACGAACAAAGAAAGAAAGAAAGGGAGAAAGACAGAGAGAGAGACAGACAGGAAGACAGATCGATCGAGAGATAGAGAGACAGGTAGACACAGCTAGACAGATGGAAAATAAACAAAGCGATAAAGAAGTGAAAGAGAGGGAGCAATGGGAGCAAAACGAAAGGAAGAGAGAGAGAAAAGAAGAATCCGACCATTAGAAGCTCAAACCAAGCGAGTGCTGAGACCCAGTGGAGGCCGTGCGTCAGAGCGCAGTCAGAGACAGCCAGCTATAATGTCTTAATGTCTTAATGCCACCGAAGAACAAATTGAGGGGAAGGGTTTCCCGAGAGTGGCTTTGTGAATTTCCTCTCCCTGTTCCCATTTCACAGGAGTGGGGAGTAATTGAAGACAGGGCTGTCAGACTCTTGTGGACGCGCTGGGGGACTCTGGGGATCCGGCACCCAGCGCCGACTCACACAGAGCCCCGGCCGTCCACCGTCTCCAGCGGTCTCTAACGCAGGTCTGCCGAGTCCCCTCCCCTGCCTTCCCGTCCCGAACACAGAGAGGCAGTCAGAGCAGGAAAAAGGAGCCCAATCCAAATACGAGATTCGGTTTCAATGACTGGCACTCTCTCTGCGCTCGGCGTGTCAGGGCGAAATCTATTGACTTTCCCTCAGACTTGGCGGTAACACTGGCCAGACAAAAGCGTTATAATTCCTGCTTTGGGTAAAATAGGTCTGTGTGAGAGAGTGGTGAGTGTGAGAGAGAGAGAGAGAGAGTGTGTTAATGTGTGTGTAAGAGAGAGAGAGAGAGAGTGTTAATGTGTGTGTAAGAGAGAGAGAGAGAGAGTGTTAATGTGTGTGTAAGAGAGAGAGAGTGTGTTAATGTGTGTGTAAGAGAGAGAGAGTGTGTTAATGTGTGTGTAAGAGAGAGTGTGTTAATGTGTGTGTAAGAGAGAGAGAGAGGGAGTGTTAATGTGTGTGTAAGAGAGAGAGAGAGAGTGTGTTAATGTGTGTGTAAGAGAGAGAGAGAGAGAGAGAGAGAGAGTGTGTTAATGTGTGTGTAAGAGAGAGAGAGAGAGAGTGTTAATGTGTGTGTAAGAGAGAGAGAGAGAGAGAGTGTGTTAATGTGTGTGTAAGAGTGAGAGAGAGAGTGTGTTAATGTGTGTGTAAGAGAGAGAGTGTGTTCATGTGTGTGTAAGAGAGAGAGAGAGAGAGAGTGTGTTAATGTGTGTGTAAGAGAGAGAGTGTGTTAATGTGTGTGTAAGAGAGAGAGAGAGTGTGTTAATGTGTGTGTAAGAGAGAGAGTGTGTTAATGTGTGTGTAAGAGTGAGAGAGAGAGTGTGTTAATGTGTGTGTAAGAGAGAGAGTGTGTTCATGTGTGTGTAAGAGAGAGGGAGTGTGTTAATGTGTGTGTAAGAGAGAGAGAGAGTGTGTTAATGTGTGTGTAAGAGAGAGAGAGAGAGAGTGTGTTAATGTGTGTGTAAGAGAGAGAGAGAGAGAGTGTGTTAATGTGTGTGTAAGAGAGAGAGAGAGTGTGTTAATGTGTGTGTAAGAGAGAGAGAGAGAGAGTGTTAATGTGTGTGTAAGAGAGAGGGAGTGTGTGTTAATGTGTGTGTAAGAGAGAGGGAGTGTGTGTTAATGTGTGTGTAAGAGAGAGAGAGTGTGTGTGGATGTATATGAAAGTGTGTGTGTTTGAGTGAGAGAGGGAGATAGATAATAATAATAATAATAATAATAATAATAATAATAATAATAATAATAATAATAATAATAATAATAATGATCCTTCCTTGCTGGTTTACCTCCATCTTCTCGAGGTTATTGATTGAGAAAGGGGGGGACATGCAGTCGGGTGAGTCTGACAGTTTGCCTGTGATTTGGGGTCTCTGACGGCCTGCAGCCCAATCGGGAAGAGACCCCGCATCGCGCCGGGAATGCACTGACCCAGGACCGGCCTGTCCACTCTGACGGACAGCAGCGCGTTTGTACACATGGACATACCGACAGTGTGCTTTTCAAAAAGGTTAAAATAACTATTCTGTCTGTACAGTGAATTTTTTAAAAACGAATTCTGGTCAAGTAGTAAACTCTGCGACATATAGCCTGCAATGTCCTGTTTCGACCTTCTGCAAAGTAAATGCTTTGAAATCAAATCACTTAAAGACTGACGGGATATTTCTATTTATTTATCTATTTATTTGATTTTTTCGGAAAAGGCACTTTGGACAAACCACTCAGACACAGTGCAGTAGTTATTGTCGATGACTTATTAGTGCTGTCGCACAGGGATTGTGTAGTGTTGTAGAAGAACAATGGAATAAAAACAGATCATAACGTGTTCTCGTTGTATTCGTTACCGGACCATTAAGGACAGTACACTGTGTGACCCTTTGAACACAGAGACACGGGTCCCACTGCAGCGCAGCTCTTCTGCGCACGGCGCGGCGCGGCGCGCTGGATGGCTGTGGAAGCCCGGCTTCATTTATCCAACTTACCGACAGAAAAGTATACAAAATAAAAAGTCTTTCGTGCCGGAGCGTTTCGATGAAAAGAGCGTGTGTGTTGTGTCCGTCAGCTGCACCCCTGTGTGCTTGACAGTCTCGTTGCTCATATTAATGGGGCAAATCAGTCCACACACACACAACACACACGCACACACACACAACACACACGCACACACACACAACACACGCACACACACAACACACGCACACACACACACACACAACACACGCACACACACACGCACACAAACACACACACACACAACACACGCACACACACACAACACACACGCACACACACAACACACGCACACACACACACACACACACAACACACGCAGACACGCACACACACACACGCACACGCAGACACGCACACAAACACGCACACACACACACACACACACACACACACACGCAGACACACACACACACACACACACACATGACTGGGTGACCCCACTGCGCCACAAGTGTCCCGACTGAGGATCTGTGTGCTTCGGCCTGTTCTGCCAGTTAATAGATATTTCATTATGTTATAGTTTCTTAACATGCAATTCGATTCAATTTCATTTAACATTTTTCACATATCTCTCTCAGGACACAATGTTTTCCTAGCTTAAATAAAAATACGAAATAATAAATGGTAGAGGGTAAAATATATATTCAGAAAAACATATTTGTATATATATATATATGTGTGTGTGAAGTATTAAAACCTTGCTACCGGATTTTAGTGGAATTAAAAATAATACATCTGACAAACTCACTGTATCCTGCGGCTTTAGGTCGCTCGGTAGCCGAGTTGCACTGAAGATGCGCTTTATCCTGCGGCCGCCGCACAAACCCGCACTTCTCGGGGAAAGTTCCCGGCTAATTAAACTGCTAATTTATTACCGAATGGAAAACCTTTCTGACAATAATGTTTTTTCAAAGGGAACCCCGTGGCCAGTGGCCGGGCCGGTGTCTGGACACTGACCTGCACAGTGTGATGTTCAAATTAGAAAAACACATTTTTATGGCGCTCAAATTAAACAGCAGCACGCCAGAGCGCTTTGTGGAACAGAGTTGCATAAGAGAGACATAACTGAAATTAATGATTTTTCAAGTTTCGTGTTTCAAGTTTTGATTTGCCTGTAAAGTGCGTCTGCAGGCCTCTTCGTATATCTGCATCTTTCTAATAGCTCGGATTTCTGTATGTGTGTATGTATGTATATATATATATATATATATATATATATATATATATATATATATATATATATATATATATATATATATATATAGCTACCTGAATAAGTATAATTCGCTTTACAAAAATATATACAAATAAAAAGGTTAGTTTTCAAAGTTAGTCCTGTGTGGAATATTCTGGTGCCTTATTTCTGTTACTGGTGCTTATTGTTACGCATGTATTTAAATTAATACCTGTTGAAAAGTTTACATTTCGGAATGTATTTATTTTACAGAGTAAAACACGAAGTTTGAAATGTGCTGCAGGGTCTGTGCCTGCTGTTTGTGGGAGGGTTTGATGTTTTTTGTGGTCCGACATGTCTCTATACTGGTCAGTCTAAGTGAAGGAGCCGAGACACTAATGAAAATGCAATGCAATGCAAACAAACACACAGACACAAAACTGCAAAAACAGACAAAAACAGACAAACTCAAACTGTCGCACCTGAATACAGACACACACCTCGCGAGAGCGGACTGATCCCGGCGATGCATGCTGTCTGTGTGTGTGTGTGTATAAATGTACATAGACGTATGTATACAGGTAGAAAGTTGTATGAAGTTATGTTTTTTTTTTTTGTGTATGCTGTTTTGTTAATATTATTATTATTATTATTATTATTATTATTATTATTATTATTTTACTTTGTTCGTATTTAGTATAATTATCTCATTTAATATATGTGAAACCAAGATAAAATCGCTACCCATTATAATTTGTGATGTGTTTTTAAAAAACTGTGCACCGTGCAACTACAACCGCTCTACTACTACTGCAACATTAATAATAATAACATTAATAATAATAATAATAATAATAATAATAATAACAATAATAATAATAATAATAATAATAATAATAATAGCATTGACATATATATAACATGATATATGTATGTGTGTGTGTATATATATATATATATATATATATTCTTGTTCTAATTTAAACACATTTAATTTAGATTTGATTTCCAAAGATGGCGTTATTAAATAATAAACACCCGCAGCGCCCGGGGCACAGATGAGGCTGAGATCTGAAGACAAACCCCCCAGTGCGCTTCATCCACACGCGGGCCCCGCAGCACACAGCGCCTCGGAAAGCACACACTGCTGCCGGCTGTGCAGGACTGGCACCAGGACCAGGCCCAGGAACACTGTGCCACTGGACAGCCCTGCTCAGACCCCGGGCAGCGGAGTGTCACCTGTGCGAGCGGGTCTGCAAAAGTGGCAAAATCATGGTTTGCAAAGTATCTTTTTAAAAACCTCCGTTAGGCCAATTAATCTCCCTTCAGGCGGTACTCTAAACCCAAATGTGTAAACTTGAACACGTTCTGTTTGCAAAAGAACACAGACATTTGTGTTAAAATTCACCAAAGCACAACACAATAATGTGTCTTTTTAACACAAGTCTGTGCGATTGTGTTGTAATGCTGTGCATTTTAACAGTTGAGTTGTCCTTGAACAAACACATAATGCGTTCAATTTAACACAACAGTTCCAAGAGTGTAATTATTTCAAATCACGAGTCCATTTTCTGCCCATTTAAAGCGATCAGTTCATCGATAGACGTTTAAAACGCACTTTTCCTGAAAGTGAAACCTTGAGAAAGCCGTGCAGTCGGGTAGGTAGAGCCTATATATTATAATATCAGGTATATACACTATAATAGCAGCAACATATACTATTATAATATCACGCCACTCGTCCCAGAGAAATTGAACAAACACCCGCAGCCAACGGGCCGGTAGAAACAGGCCCTCTGTGATATTATTTTAAAGAGCCTTTGGATGAATTAGCGATGGGCGATTTGTAATTGAAAAAGGACAGCAATAAGAAAACACGAAGAGACGTCGCTGGCGTGCAGCAGGCCTGGCAGCACCGGTACCAGCACCCCGGCCTGCCTGCAGGTTCGGCACTGGGCTTGAGATAATAATGCACGGACACATGCATATTTGATCTATTACTAAGTTGTTACCGGTAACATTTAAAAAGATATGTTTTAATTTTGGAAGTTGAGAATATGTAAGTAACAAAGCTTCCGCTGCTGCGGTGAGAGAGTGCGGAGCCCGGTCCCTCCGCGCCGCCGCGCTGCTGGCAGTCTCTCCCGCAGGAAACGCGGCTCTGCCCCCGGCCTGCCTGCGCGGCCGCCCCGCTGCGGGCTGTGCGACCGGTTCATTCTCTGCCCCTCTGTATCGCACGGCCCTGGCCCGGACTCTGGGGGCCGAAGCAGTAATCTGCGCCCCGGACGCTCTCGCAGGCCACGGACACCACATGCCTGGGTATGCCGTTTCATTGCAATCTGTCCGTTTTTATCTTTTATTTTGTATGTATTTCGTTTAAAATATTGAACACACAAGTGAAAGCGTGCAGCCTGCACTGATGTGCATTATTAGA
Source organism: Amia ocellicauda (assembly GCF_036373705.1). Lineage (NCBI taxonomy): Eukaryota > Metazoa > Chordata > Actinopteri > Amiiformes > Amiidae > Amia > Amia ocellicauda. The sequence goes on along the minus strand of NC_089865.1, from coordinate 1,693,644 downwards.
CAAAGTGTGCAGGGGCTCAATATACACTTCAGACCCGCAGCCGCGACAGAGTTTGAACTTGTGTGGTTGCCTTCAGATCCCGAAACAATTCTGTACCAAAACAGGCTTGTAAAATCCAATGGTTTAAAATACATTAACTGCTATATTATTATTTGTATTCTTCTTATTATTATTATAACAATAATAATTATTAATAATAATAACAACAATAATTATTCTTAATAATAATTATTATTAATAATAATAATAATAATAATAATAATAATAATAATAATAATAATAACAACAACAACGACAATTATTATGATTGTGATTATTTGATGATCATTACAGTTGTGATGCTGTTGTCGGTATTATGATGATGATTGCAGCTGCTCCGGGGAGCTGTGGGTGAGGTGTGTGCTGTGGGGGTGGGGGTACAGCTGGGTGCCGAGCTGTGCTGCCGCTCCAGTTGGGCGGAATCAGAGAAACTACCGGCCCGGGTCACCGCACAGCCCCGCACGACCACGCACCATCCGCATCATCTCTTACTGCTGCCGATATCAGCACAGCCCGTGAACTATAACCCTGCGCCACTCGCACCGCCAGACCCGGGGCCATGTTGTGCCGAACAGGGAAGAAACCCGAGAGGGAACGAAGCCAGAGAGACATGAGAGAAAAGAGAGATGAATCCCTGTCAGCCACCGGATTCACCGCACTGGCACTGCTTTGAATCAGAACCACAATCATAATAATAATACTACTACTAATAATAATAATAATCATAATCATAATAATACAAATAAAAGCTATTATTATTAGTATTATTATGAATATTATTATTATTATTATTATTAATAATAATAATACAAGCTATTATTATTATTCATTATATTAATACAAGCTAATATTAAACATGATTATAATAGCTATAATGATAATTATTAATAACTGATATTATTAATAATAACATTAATAATATAAATGTTGTTTTCATAGTTTCAATATAATTTAATGTTAAGTATTTAATCACGTTAACAAATGCGCGCCATTGACTGCCGGTCTGTTGAAAGTCGCAGCTTTAACAAGTTATACAGTAAAACCACGGATAAGTTCAACTAATAAAAGTGTTGTCATTACCAGTTATAGTAATGATACTATTATTACTACTACTACTACTACTACTACTATTGCAACTACTACCACTACTACTACTACTACTACTACTACTACTACTACTACTAATAATAATAATAATAATAATAATCATCATCATCATCATCATCATCATAGTAATAATAATAATAATAATAATAATAATAATAATAATAGCAATGCCAAATTTAATCTAAGGTTACTGTCGATGCTAATCCATTTTTGCATTCAGGGAATCATATCGATTGAACACATCCAGTTTTGAATTAACTCCTATACATTATTTATCTCAATCAATAATCAATAACATTGGACATATTTGCATAAATATATATACTTGATTTTCTGTTACCATTGTAATTATTATTTTAATGATTATAGACGGGCAAGTCAAACAAACAAAATACACGAGTGAACAGACCAGCCAAGCAAACAAAACAGAAACTGCAACTATAGGAAATCACTGACAAACAGCACGACTGCACACTCACACCGACCCGGAGGGACAGAGCAGCGCAGACCCACAGCACAGCAGGGCGACCCCAGCAGCAGCCGGCGGTGCTTTTAAACGCGACCTGTCCCGCCGGAGGAGACAGCGGGCTGCGGGCACTACTTACTGGCTATGGAGTGTCTGTACCGCGGCCGGCTGGCGAGGAGGCTCTGCCCATTGATGAGAAGTATTGAATCCAGGGCTGGACTTCGGCGTGCCCGTCCGCCTGTCTCTCTGCTCCGCTCCGGGACAAGGGGGTGCTGGGGTGCGGGGAGAGGGGCCCGAGCCGGGGCTTAAGAGGTTCGGCTCCGCTCCGGCTCTCTGGGGGAGACCGGGGGAAAGCGCCGAAGTCCTCCGCTGTCCTGTGCGCCGCCGCCGGGGGGACTGACTCACTGACCCACCAACAAAGTTGCCAAAGGTCCGGCTGGCCTGGCTTCCGTGTTCCCCGCAGGACCGTGCGTCTCTCCGTGCGCCTCTGCCTGGGCTGGGCAGGGTGTCTCTGGCTCTGGCTCTGAGTGGCCCGTGGAGGGGGGGCGACGAGAGATCCTGTCCCGGTTCTGCTCTCGCACCTTTCGCAGGAACAAGCAGGAGAGAAGGGAAGACAGCATCAAAACGTGCCGTGGAGGCTGGCGTGGGGGGTGGGAGAGTGGCGGTGGTGGCGGACGATGACAAGCAAAGCGACAGGGACAGATGAACGGTTGGCTCGGTGCTCTGGACCGGACTGGGCTCGGTTCGGTTCGCGCTGTGTCCGGGATCAGCACCCCAGCGCGACACTGTGCACCCCGCAGCTGCACCCGAGCACGGACTGACACAGAGCATGAGAGACAGAGAGAGAGAGAGAGAGAGAGAGAGAGAGAGAGGAGGGGAGCAGGGAGGGAGGGAGGGAAAGAGTGTGTGTATATGTTAGAGAGAGAGAGAGAGAGAGAGAGAGAGAGGAAGCAGTGGTTATAATTATTAGTTTCGTTGAGCAATTCATTTCAAGCTTGTTTTCATTTTATTTTTACTTTTTCTATTAGGCGCACGGGTGCGTCGCTTTAACTGTGTGTTTCTACAGATCTGTGGGCTGCGGGTCCCTGGAACAGGACATGGTAAAAATAAACAGCACAGAGAGACGGGATCAGAGGGGGATAGGGCGCCCTGGTTTTGTGTCGACCTGGTGCGCCAGACACTGAAGACGTTCCGGCACTTATTACTGATAACGACACCATAAAACAGCCTAATCGAGGGTCGTGTGGGGGGGCGGGGGGTACAGGGCGTCATTATCCTCTGACCGGAACCCAACCTTGTTCTCCAGGGTGATCAGCAGAAGGACTAGCACAACAGCCAACACATGAACGGGCCCCACATGTCCACGTATTCATTGGTTAATGCATGATTACACTTTATCATAATCATTATTACTGTTGATGTTGTCGTCGTTTTTGCGGTTGTGGAAAACTTCAAGATCAAGTCCCCTCGTCTGCGCTGCCCTCGCCGTGTTAATGAGTAATAAACAGCGGATAAAGCTGCGGATCTCTCCATCGGACTGTTTTATTAGATCCCTTGTATAAATAAAACAAGTGCACTGTTAGGTAAAATTAGTTAATAATAAACCGCATTCTTGATAGACAGATGTCATTTGCTTTTAATAATTTATTAGACCAAGTTATACGGATCTGTTCCCATTCCCTGCCGGAGAGAGGGAGGACAGAGAGAGAGAGAGAGAGAGAGAGAGAGAGAGAGAGAGAGAGAGAGAGAGAGAGAGCGGGGAATGAGAAAGACATGTTCATAATTACAAAAACCTTCCCTCTTAATATTTAATAAAGCCTGCTGTGTTCTTGTTTCTCTGGATTCGTGGGATATAAACACAGGTCTGATTGAATTAGTTACAGCTGCGGGTCCCGGGTAATGTGCGGGCGAGGGGGGGAGGGACAGCAGCTCGCCGGGTTCAGCAGTCAGTCACCCCCGCACACGAGTGGGGTCCCGCCGGCCACCGTGATCTTCCTTATACTCG